>NC_088412.1:8640373-8765373 GCF_034236695.1 Oncorhynchus nerka | reverse complement strand
TAATGAGTCATGCAGCCACCTGTCTAATGAGTCAGGCAGCCACCTGTCTAATGAGTCATGCAGCCACCTGTCTAATGAGTCATGCAGCCACCTGTCTAATGAGTCATGCAGCAACCTGTCTAATGAGTCATGATTACAGATAACTTATCCAGCCACCTGTGTAATGAGTCATGATTACAGATAACTTATCCAGCCAATCCAATAAGATATGATTACTTCCCACTCCACTATGAGTCACACTTGCATCCCAAATGGCACACTATATAGTGCACTATTTTTGACCAGGGCCCATGGGGCACTATAAAAGGGGCCCTTCTGGCCAGCCAACAGATTCTATGACTTCCATCAGTCTATCCTCTATCTATATGGATATCCTATCAGTCCTCTCCTGGTCTCCATCAGTCTATACTCTATCTATATGGATATCCTATCAGTCATCTCCTGGTCTCCATCAGTCTATACTCTATCTATATGGATATCCTATCAGTCCTCCTCTGGTCTCCATCAGTCTATACTCTATCTATATGGATATCCTATCAGTCCTCCTCTGGTCTCCATCAGTCTATACTCTATCTATATGGATATCCTATCAGTCCTCTCCTGGTCTCCATCAGTCTATACTCTATCTATATGGATATCTTATCAGTCCTCTCCTGGTCTCCATCAGTCTATACTCTATCTATATGGATATCTTATCAGTCCTCTCCTGGTCTCCATCAGTCTATCCTCTATCTATATGGATATCTTATCAGTCCTCTCCTGGTCTCCATCAGTCTATACTCTATCTATATGGATATCCTATCAGTCCTCTCCTGGTCTCCATCAGTCTATACTCTATCTATATGGATATCCTATCAGTCCTCTCCTGGTCTCCATCAGTCTATACTCTATCTATATGGATATCCTATCAGTCCTCTCCTGGTCTCCATCAGTCTATACTCTATCTATATGGATATCCTATCAGTCCTCTCCTGGTCTCCATCAGTCTATCCTCTATCTATATGGATATCTTATCAGTCCTCTCCTGGTCTCCATCAGTCTATACTCTATCTATATGGATATCCTATCAGTCCTCTCCTGGTCTCCATCAGTCTATACTCTATCTATATGGATATCTTATCAGTCCTCTCCTGGTCTCCATCAGTCTATACTCTATCTATATGGATATCCTATCAGTCCTCTCCTGGTCTCCATCAGTCTATCCTCTATCTATATGGATATCCTATCAGTCCTCTCCTGGTCTCCGCCCGTTCATCCTCTATCTATATGGATTAGTGGCTACCAGTCAATTCACTGAGAAAGAGCTTTACAGTAGGTGATTAGTGGCTACCAGTCAATTCACTGAGAAAGAGCTGTACAGTAGGTGATTAGTGGCTACCAGTCAATTCACTGAGAAAGAGATGTACAGTAGGTGATTAGTGGCTACCAGTCAATTCACTGAGAAAGAGCTGTACAGTAGGGGATTAGTGGCTACCAGTCAATTCACTGAGAAAGAGCTGTACAGTAGGTGATTAGTGGCTACCAGTCAATTCACTGAGAAATAAATGTACAGTAGGTGATTAGTGGCTACCAGTCAATTCACTGAGAAAGAGCTGTACAGTAGGTGATTAGTGGCTACCAGTCAATTCACTGAGAAAGAGCTGTACAGTAGGTGATTAGTGGCTACCAGTCAATTCACTGAGAAAGAGCTGTACAGTAGGTGATTAGTGGCTACCAGTCAATTCACTGAGAAAGAGCTGTACAGTAGGTGATTAGTGGCTACCAGTCAGTTCACTGAGAAAGAGCTGTACAGTAGGTGATTAGTGGCTACCAGTCAATTCACTGAGAAAGAGCTGTACAGTAGGTGATTAGTGGCTACCAGTCAATTCACTGAGAAAGAGCTGTACAGTAGGTGATTAGTGGCTACCAGTCAATTCACTGAGAAAGAGATGTACAGTAGGTGATTAGTGGCTACCAGTCAGTTCACTGCAATATCTATTTCACATGTAGTGCATTACTTGTGACATGGGCACATCCACAGGGGTTTAGATGTGTGTGTGATTGAACAAGCTGCAACAGTTGGCTGCTATCTCCCCACCAGCAACAGGCAACACTATTGTCTTCTCTGCTTGACCCCAACCCTGTTACTCAGGTGTGTAGGCGTATAGCTGGAACAGGCAGCAACAGTTAGTTATCTATCTCTCCACTAATGCTCTTTCCTCTTCTCTGTCTCCTCCTCTCCTCTCCTGTCCTGTCCTGTCCTGTCCTCTCCTCTCCTCTCCTCTCCTCTCCTCTCCTCTCCTCTCCTCTCCTCTCCTCTCCTCTCCTCTCCTCTATGACCATCTTCTCCTCTCCCCTCCTCTCCTCCTGCTGTTCCTCTCTCATCTCTTCTCCTCTCCGTTCCTCTCCTCTCCTCTGCCTCTCTCCCCTCTGTTCCTCTCTCCTCTCCTCTGTCTCTCTTCCCTTTGTTCCTCTCTCCTCTCCTCTCCTCTGTCTCTCTTCCCTCTGTTCCTCTCTCCTCTCCTCTGCCTCTCTTCCCTCTGTTCCTCTCTCCTCTCCTCTCCTCTGCCTCTCTTCCATTTGTTCCTCTCTCCTCTGCCTCTCTTCCCTCTGTTCCTCTCTCCTCTGCCCCTCTGTTCCTCTCTTCCCTCTGTTCCTCACTCCTCTCCTCTGCCTCTCTTCCCTCTGTTCCTCTCTCCTCTGCCTCTCTTCCCTCTGTTCCTCTCTCCTCTCCTCTGCCTCTCTTCCCTCTGTTCCTCTCTCCTCTGCCTCTCTTCCCTCTGTTCCTCTCTCCTCTGCCTCTCTTCCCTCTGTTCCTCTCTTCCCTCTGTTTCTCTCTCCTCTCCTCTGTCTCTCTTCCCTCTGTTCCTCTCTCCTCTCCTCTGTTCCTCTCTTCCCTCTGTTCCTCTCTCCTCTCCTCTGCCTCTCTTCCCTCTGTTCCTCTCTTCCCTCTGTTCCTCTCTTCCCTCTGCCTCTCTTCCCTCTGTTCCTCTCTCCTCTGCCTCTCTTCCCTCTGTTCCTCTCTCCTCTCCTCTGCCTCTCTTCCCTCTGTTCCTCTCTTCCCTCTGTTCCTCTCTCCTCTGCCTCTCTTCCCTCTGTTCCTCTCTTCCCTCTGTTCCTCTCTCCTCTCCTCTGCCTCTCTTCCCTATGTTCCTCTCTTCCCTCTGTTCCTCTCTCCTCTCCTCTGCATCTCTTCCCTCTGTTCCTCTCTCCTCTCCTCTGCCTCTCTTCCCTCTGTTCCTCTCTTCCCTCTGTTCCTCTCTCCTCTCCTCTGCATCTCTTCCCTCTGTTCCTCTCTCCTCTCCTCTGCCTCTCTTCCCTCTGTTCCTCTCTTCCCTCTGTTCCTCTCTCCTCTCCTCTGCCTCTCTTCCCTCTGTTCCTCTCTTCCCTCTGTTCCTCTCTCCTCCTCTCTCCTCTCCTCTGCCTCTCTTCCCTCTGTTCCTCTCTCCTCTCCTCTGCATCTCTTCCCTCTGTTCCTCTCTCCTCTCCTCTGCCTCTCTTCCCTCTGTTCCTCTCTTCCCTCTGTTCCTCTCTCCTCTCCTCTGCCTCTCTTCCCTCTGTTCCTCTCTTCCCTCTGTTCCTCTCTCCTCTCCTCTGTTAATGACCTACTTCAGTAGCACCAGAAATAGCAGCAGTACTCAGGGCTCACCTATTCATTCTGCTTCACTGCTCCAGCTATTCTGTCATTCTACTATTCTACCATTATAACATTCTACCATTATACCATTACACCATTCTGCCATTCTACCATTCTGTCAATTTACCATTCTGCCATTCTAACATTCTATCAATTTACCATTCGGCCATTATACCATTCTGACATTCTACCATTCTGTCCATTTAAGATTCTGCCATTCTACCATTCTGCCATTCTACCATTCTGTCAATTTAAGATTCTGTCATTCTACCATTCTGCCATTCTACCATTCTATCAATTTACCATTCTGCCATTCTACCATTCTGTCAATTTAAGATTCTGCCATTCTACCATTCTATCAATTTAAGATTCTGCCATTCTACCATTCTATCAATTTAAGATTCTGCCATTCTACCATTCTATCAATTTAAGATTCTGCCATTCTACCATTCTGTCAATTTAAGATTCTGCCATTCTACCATTCTATCAATTTAAGATTCTGCCATTCTACCATTCTGTCAATTTAAGATTCTGCCATTCTACCATTCTATCAATTTAAGATTCTGCCATTCTACCATTCTGTCAATTTAAGATTCTGCCATTCTACCATTCTATCATCACCATGCCCAAGACAAGACAGGAGGGTAGAGGGGAGGGGCGACATGCCAATAAAGTATTTGAATTCAGAGAGAGAGAGGAAGAGGGAGAGAGATAGAGAGAGAAAGAAAGGGGGAAAGAGGTGGAAACTGAGCTGCACTTCCTTAACTTCTGCCAAATGTATGACCATATTAGAGACACATATTTCCCTCAGATTACACAGACCCACAAATAAATTGAAAAACAAATCCAATTTTGATAAACTCCCATATCAACTGGGTGAAATACCACAGTGTGCTTTGGCAGCAACTAGATTTGTGACTTGTTGCCACAAGAAAAGGGCAACCAGTGAAGAACAAACACCGTCGTAAATACAACCTTGTTTATTTATTTCCCCTTTTGTATTTTCACATCGTTACAACACTGTATGGGCATAATATGACATTTGAAATGTCTTTATTCTTTTGGAACTTTTGTGAGTGTAATGTTTACTGTACATTAATTATTGTTATTTCACTGTTGTTAATGATCTATTTCATTTGCCAATAAAGTCCCTTAAATTGAAAAAAGTAATTAAAAATGTAATTAAAAATGTAATTAAAAGGGGGCAGGGGAACAGAGGTTCAAACACCCCAAACACCCTCTCTATTAGCTCCGCCCACCCGCCTCTCCGTCATATCTTTATCCATCCAACCACACTTCATCTCTATTAGCTCCGCCCACCCGCCTCTCCGTCATATTTTTATCCATCCAACCACACTTCATCTCTATTAGCTCCGCCCACCCGCCTCTCCGTCACATCTTTATCCATCCAACCACACTTCATCTCTATTAGCTCCGCCCACCCGCCTCTCCGTCATATTTTTATCCATCCAACCACACTTCATCTCTATTATGTCCGCCCACCCGCCTCTCCGTCATATTTTTATCCATCCAACCACACTTCATCTCTATTAGCTCCGCCCACCCGCCTCTCCGTCACATCTTTATCCATCCAACCACACTTCATCTCTATTAGCTCCGCCCACCCGCCTCTCCGTCATATTTTTATCCATCCAACCACACTTCATCTCTATTAGCTCCGCCCACCCGCCTCTCCGTCATATTTTTATCCATCCAACCATACTTCATCTCTATTAGCTCCGCCCACCCGCCTCTCCGTCACATCTTTATCCATCCAACCACACTTCATCTCTATTAGCTCCGCCCACCCGCCTCTCCGTCATATTTTTATCCATCCAACCACACTTCATCTCTATTAGCTCCGCCCACCCGCCTCTCCGTCATATTTTTATCCATCCAACCACACTTCATCTCTATTAGCTCCGCCCACCCGCCTCTCCGTCATATTTTTATCCATCCAACCACACTTCATCTCTATTAGCTCCGCCCACCCGCCTCTCCGTCACATTTTTATCCATCCAACCACACTTCATCTCTATTAGTTCCGCCCACCCGCCTCTCCGTCATATTTTTATCCATCCAACCACACTTCATCTCTATTAGCTCCGCCCACCCGCCTCTCCGTCATATTTTTATCCATCCAACCACACTTCATCTCTATTAGCTCCCCCACCCGCCTCTCCGTCATATTTTTATCCATCCAACCACACTTCATCTATATTAGCTCCACCCGCCTCTCCGTCATATTTTTATCCATCCAACCACACTTCATCTCCACCCGCCTCTCCGTCATATTTTTATCCATCCAACCACACTTCATCTCTATTAGCTCCGCCCACCCGCCTCTCCGTCACATCTTTATCCATCCAACCACACTTCATCTCTATTAGCTCCGCCCACCCGCCTCTCCGTCATATCTTTATCCATCCAACCACACTTCATCTCTATTAGCTCCGCCCACCCGCCTCTCCGTCATATCTTTATCCATCCAACCACACTTCATCTCTATTAGCTCCGCCCACCCGCCTCTCCGTCATATCTTTATCCATCCAACCACACTTCATCCCTCCACCCATCCACCTCTCCTACTGAAATGTATGTGGCAGTGTATGTCTACAGTCAATCACGGATCACAAAAAGAAAACCATCCCCGTCGCGGACACCGATGTCTTGCTCCCAGACAAATTAAACACCTTCTTCACCCGCTTTGAGGACAACACAGAGCCACTGACACTGCCTGTTACCAAAACCTGCGGGCTCTCCTTCACCACAGCCAACGTGAGTAAAACATTTAAACGTGTTAGCCTCGCAAGGCTCCCGGCCCAGACGGCATCCCCAGCCGCGCCCTCAGAGCATGCGCAGACCAGCTGGCTGGTGTGTTTACGGACATATTCAATCAATCCCTATCCCAGTCTGCTGTTCCCACATTGTTCCTGTTCACAAGAAAGCTAAGGTAACTGAGCTAAATAACTATCGCTCTGTAGCACTCACTTCCATCATCATGAAGTGCTTTGAGAGACTAGTCAAGGCCCATATCACCTCCATCCTACCTGACACCCTAGACCCACTCCAATTTGCTTACCGCCCCAATAGGTCCACAGACGACGCAATTGCATCGCAATCACACTGCACACTGCCCTAACCCATCTGGACAAGAGGAATACCTATGTAAGAATGCTGTTCATCGATTACAGCTCAGCATTTAACACCATAGAACCATCCAAACTCGTCATTAAGCTCGAGACCCTGAGTCTCGACCCCGTCCTGTACAACTGGGTCCTGGACTTCCTGACAGGCCGCCCCCAGGTGCTGAAGGTAGGAAACAACATCTCCACTCCGCTGATCCTCAACACTGGGGCCCCACAAGGGTGAGTTCTCAGCCCTCTCCTGTACTCCCTGTTCACCCATGACTGCGTGGCCATGCACGCCTCCAACTCAATCCTGAAGTTTGCAGACAATGGTAGGCTTGATTACCAACAACGATGAGATGGCCTACAGGGAGGAGGTGAGGGCCCTCGGAGTGTGGTGTCAGGAAAATAACCTCGCACTCAATGTCAACAAAACAAAGGAGATGATCGTGGACTTCAGGAAACATCAGATGGAGCAGCCCCCTATCCACATCGATGGGACAGTAGTGGAGAAGGTGGAAAGTTTTAAGTTCCTCGGTGTACACATCACGGACAAACTGAAATGGTCCACCCACACACACAGCGTGGTGAAGAAGGCGCAGCAGCGCCTCTTCAACCTCAGGAGGCTGAAGAAATTTGGCTTGTCACCAAAAACACTCACAAGCTTTTACAGATGCACAATCGAGAGCATCCTGTCAGGCTGTATCACCGCCTGGTATGGCAACTGCTCCGCCCACAACCATAAGGCTCTCCAGAGAGTAGTGAGGTCTGCACAACGCATCAACGGGGGCAAACTACCTGCCCTCCAGGACACCTACACCACCCAATGTCACAGGAAGACCAAAAAGATCATCAAGGACAACAACCACCTGAGCCACTGCCTGTTCACCCCGCTATCATCCAGAAGGCGAGGTCAGTACAGGTGCATCAAAGCTAGGGACCGAGAGACTGAAAAACAGCTTCAGACAAAAGGCCATCAGACTGTTAAACAGCCATCACTAACATTGAGTGGCTGCTGTCAACATACTGACTCAAATCTCTAGCCACTTTAATAATAAAACATTGGATGTAATAAATGTATCACTAGTCACTTTAAACAATGCCACTTTATATAATGTTTCCATACCCTACATTACTCATCTCATATGTATATACTGTACTCTATACCATCTACTGCATCTTGCTTATGCCGTTCGGCCATCGCTCATCCATATGTTTATATGTACATATTCTTATTCATTCATTTACACTTGTGTTTGTATAAGGTTGTTGTTGTGAAATTGTTAGATTACTTGTTAGATATTAATGCACGGTCGGAACTAGAAGCACAAGCATTTCGCTACACTCGCATTAACATCTGCTAACCATGTGTATGTGACCAATAAAATTTGATTTGATTTGAAACACATCTTTATCCATCCAATCACCCTTCATCCCTCCATCTCTCCTACCTATCTATATCCATCCATCCAACTACCCTTCATCCCTCCATCTCTCCTACCTATCTATATCCATCCAACCACCCTTCATCCCTCCATCTCTCCTACCTATCTATATCTATCCAACCACCTTTCATCCCTCCATCTCTCCTACCTATCTATATCCATCCAACCACCCTTCATCCCTCCATCTCTCCTACCTATCTATATCCATCCAACCACCCTTCATCCCTCCATCTCTCCTACCTATCTATATCCATCCAACCACCCTTCATCCCTCCATCTCTCCTACCTATCTATATCCATCCAACCACCCTCCACCCCTCCATCTCTCCTACACATCTTTATCCATCCAACCACCCTTCACCCCTCCACCCCTCCATCTCTCCTACCTATCTATATCCATCCAACCACCCTTCATCCCTCCACCCCTCCATCTCTCCTACCTATCTATATCCATCCATCCAACTACCGTTCATCCCTCCACCCCTCCATCTCTCCTACACATCTTTATCCATCCAACCACCCTTCATCCCTCCACCTCTCCTACCTATCTATATCCATCCAACCACCCTTCATCCCTCCATCTCTCCTACCTATCTATATCCATCCAACCACCCTTCATCCCTCCATCTCTCCTACACATCTTTATCCATCCAACCACCCGTCCATCTCTCCTACCTATCTATATCCATCCATCCAACCACCCTTCATCTCTCCTACCTATCTTTATCCATCCAACCACCCGTCATCCCTCCATCTCTCCTACCTATCTATATCCATCCATCCAACCACCCTTCATCCCTCCATCTCTCCTACCTATCTTTATCCATCCAACCACCCTTCATCCCTCCATCTCTCCTACCTATCTATATCCATCCAACCACCCTTCATCCCTCCACCCCTCCATCTCTCCTACCTATCTTTATCCATCCAACCACCCTTCATCCCTCCATCTCTCCTACCTATCTATATCCATCCAACCACCCTTCATCCCTCCATCTCTCCTACACATCTTTATCCATCCAACCACCCGTCATCCCTCCATCTCTCCTACCTATCTATATCCATCCATCCAACCACCCTTCATCCCTCCATCTCTCCTACCTATCTTTATCCATCCAACCACCCGTCATCCCTCCATCTCTCCTACCTATCTATATCCATCCAACCACCCTTCATCCCTCCACCTCTCCTACCTATCTTTATCCATCCAACCACCCTTCATCCCTCCATCTCTCCTACCTATCTATATCCATCCATCCAACCACCCTTCATCCCTCCATCTCTCCTACCTATCTATATCCATCCAACCACCCTTCATCCCTCCATCTCTCCTACCTATCTATATCCATCCATCCAACCACCCTTCATCCCTCCATCTCTCCTACCTATCTATATCTATCCAACCACCCTTCATCCCTCCACCTCTCCTACCTATCTTTATCCATCCAACCACCCTTCATCCCTCCATCTCTCCTACCTATCTATATCCATCCAACCACCCTTCATCCCTCCACCTCTCCTACCTATCTTTATCCATCCAACCACCCTTCATCCCTCCATCTCTCCTACCTATCTTTATCCATCCAACCACCCTTCATCCCTCCATCTCTCCTACCTATCTTTATCCATCCAACCACCGTCATCCCTCCATCTCTCCTACCTATCTATATCCATCCAACCACCCTTCATCCCTCCACCTCTCCTACCTATCTTTATCCATCCAACCACCCTTCATCCCTCCATCTCTCCTACCTATCTATATCCATCCATCCAACCACCCTTCATCCCTCCATCTCTCCTACCTATCTATATCCATCCAACCACCCTTCATCCCTCCACCTCTCCTACCTATCTTTATCCATCCAACCACCCTTCATCCCTCCATCTCTCCTACCTATCTATATCCATCCAACCACCCTTCAGTCCTTCATCCATCCACCCATCCAAACTTGTGAGGCCAAACTCTGCCTGTTGGGGAACACTGCCTTGTAACAAGCTGTTAAAGAAAAACCAGAATCCTTCGTCACCACCAAAAATACCTGTTGAATAACTAACTTGTTTACGTTGTGTAACGTTATCCTCTGCATATTTAACCATGATATTACTGTTTTGTACATTTACATTTACATTTAAGTCATTTAGCAGACGCTCTTATCCAGAGCGACTTACAAATTGGTGCTTTCACCTTATGACATCCAGTGGAACAGCCACTTTACAATAGTGCATCTAGGTCTTTTAAGGGGGGAGGGGAGAAGGATTACTTTATCCTATCCTAGGTATTCCTTAAAGAGGTGGGGTTTCAGGTGTCTCCGGAAGGTGGTGATTGACTCCGCTGTCCTGGCGTCGTGAGGGAGTTTGTTCCACCATTGGGGGCCAGAGCAGCGAACAGTTTTGACTGGGCTGAAAACTGTACTTCCTCAGTGGTAGGGAGGCGAGCAGGCCAGAGGTGGATGAACGCAGTGCCCTTGTTTGGGTGTAGGGCCTGATCAGAGCCTGGAGGTAGTGAGGTGCCGTTCCCCTCACAGCTCCGTAGGCAAGCACCATGGTCTAGCGGATGCGATTCAACTGGAAGCCAGTGGAGAGAGCGGAGGAGCGGGGTGACGTGAGAGAACTTGGGAAGGTTGAACACCAGACGGGCTGCTCTCGTTCTGGATGAGTTGTAGGGGTTTAATGGCACAGGCAGGGAGCCCAGCCAACAGCGAGTTGCAGTAATCCAGACGGGAGATGACAAGTGCCTGGATTAGGACCTGCGCCGCTTCCTGTGTGAGGCAGGGTGATCTGCGGATGTTGTAGAGCATGAACCTACAGGAGCGGGCCACCGATGATGTTATTTGAGAACGACAGGGTGTTGTCCAGGATCACGCCAAGGTTCTTAGCGCTCTGGGACGAGGACACAATGGAGTTGTCAACCGTGATGGCGAGATCATGGAACGGGCAGTCCTTCCCCGGGAGGAAGAGCAGCTCCGTCTTGCCGAGGTTCAGCTTGAGGTGATGATCCGTCATCCACACTGATATGTCTGCCAGACATGCAGAGATGCGATTCGCCACCTGGTCGTCAGAAGGGGAAAGGAGAAGATTAATTGTGTGTCGTCTGCATAGCAATGATAGGAGAGACCATGTGAGGTTATGACAGAGCCAAGTGACTTGGTGTATAGCGAGAATAGGAGAGGGCCTAGAACAGAGCCCTGGGGGACACCAGTGGTGAGAGCACGTGGTGAGGAGAGGATTCTCGCCACGCCACCTGGTAGGAGCGACCTGTCAGGTAGGACGCAATCCAAGCGTGGGCCGCGCCGGAGATGCCCAACTCGGAGAGGGTGGAGAGGAGGATCTGATGGTTCACAGTATCGAAGGCAGCCGATAGGTCTAGAAGGATGAGAGCAGAGGAGAGAGAGTTAGCTTTAGCAGTGCGGAGCGCCTCCGTGATACAGAGAAGAGCAGTCTCAGTTGAATGACTAGTCTTGAAACCTGACTGATTTGGATCAAGAAGGTCATTCTGAGAGAGATAGCGGGAGAGCTGGCCAAGGACGGCACGTTCAAGAGTTTTGGAGAGAAAAGAAAGAAGGATACTGTTCTGTAGTTGTTGACATCGGAGGGATCGAGTGTAGTTTTTTCAGAAGGGGTGCAACTCTCGCTCTCTTGAAGACAGGGAGGGACGTAGCCAGCGGTCAGGGATGAGTTGATGAGCGAGGTGAGGTAAGGGAGAAGGTCACCGGAGATGGTCTGGAGAAGAGAGGAGGGGATAGGGTCAAGCGGGCAGGTTGTTGGGCGGCCGGCCGTCACAAACGTGAGATGTCATCTGGAGAGAGGGGAGAAAGAGGTCAGAGCACAGGGTAGGGCAGTGTGAGCAGAACCAGCGGTGTCGTTTGACTTAGCAAACGAGGATCGGATGTTTTTACCTTCTTTTCAAAATGGTTGACGAAGTCATCTGCAGAGAGGGAGGAGGGGGGAGGGGGAGGAGGATTCAAGAGGGAGGAGAAGGTGGCAAAGAGCTTCCTAGGGTTAGAGGCAGATGCTTGGAATTTAGAGTGGTAGAAAGTGGCTATAGCAGCAGAGACAGAGGAGGAAAATGTAGAGAGGAGGGAGTGAAAGGATGCCAGGTCTGCATTAGTTTTCCTCCATTTCCGCTCGGCTGCCCGGAGCCCTGTTCTGTGAGCTCGCAATGAGTCGTCGAGCCACGGAGCGGGAGGGGAGGACCGAGCCGGCCTGGAGGATAGGGGACATAGAGAGTCAAAGGATGCAGAAAGGGAGGAGAGGAGGGTTGAGGAGGCAGAATCAGGAGATAGGTTGGAGAAGGTTTGAGCAGAGGGAAGAGATGATAGGATAGAGTAGCGGGGAGAGAGAGCGAAGGTTGGGACGGCGTGATACCATCCGAGTAGGGGCAGTGTGGGAAGTGTTGGATGAGAGCGAGAGGGAAAAGGATACAAGGTAGTGGTCGGAGACTTGGAGGGGAGTTGCAATGAGGTTAGTGGAGGAACAGCATCTAGTAAAGATGAGGTCGAGCGTATTGCCTGCCTTGTGAGTAGGGGGGGAAGGTGAGAGGGTGAGGTCAAAAGAGGAGAGGAGTGGAAAGAAGGAGGCAGAGAGGAATGAGTCAAAGGTAGACGTGGGGAGGTTAAAGTCGCCCAGAACTGTGAGAGGTGAGCCGTCCTCAGGAAAGGAGCTTATCAAGGCATCAAGCTCATTGATGAACTCTCCGAGGGAACCTGGAGGGCGATAAATGATAAGGACACACAACACTCTCATTCTCATTTCAACAAAAGCAGACTGAGCAAACAGACGAGAAGTGAAAGAACTGCCTTGTCTGATTGACTCTTCTCATTCACCTGGAGCAGGATGGTTAATTAACTATGTCAGTGATACTCATATTCTGCTCATCAGACTTTCTCTCTCTCTCTCTCTCTCTCTCTCTCTGTGTGTGTGTGTGTGTGTGTGTGCGTGTGTGTGTGTGTGTGTGTGTGTGTGTGTGTGTGTGTGTGTGTGTGTGTGTGTGCACTTTAAACTGTACAGCATTAGATGGGGAGGATCCTTCACTAATTAAAGCGAAGAGGAGAGGAAAACGCTCAAATATTCATTTCCCAGAATGCCACGCACTCATCTGTTTATTCTGGTTGGTTCTCCAGAACAGTAAAAAAAATACAAAATAAAGAGCACAGTGGTAACCATAGTAACTAAACAGGAGTCAGTGTAGCAGAGCCCCCCAAAAAATGGTGCGTCTCATTTCAGTCACTACTTAGTGTCGAAACCGACATGCTTTTAAAAAGGGGGCACTCTGCCCTTCAACCAACAATAAAGTAGTCACAGGTAAACAGCCGAGGAGGGGGGTTGAATCCTCGTGTTGATGCGTCGGAGGACTTTTAAAGGTTGAATTATTACTAAATGTAACTACTGTCAAATGAATGTACAGCGGCAGGACTGACCATCTACGATATCGCAATTCTAGTTTTAACCGTGTTGTGAGGCTATACATATATATTATGTACAATAATTTCATTATTTACAATTTACAATGTCTACAAACATTGGAGTAAAACAAGCTTATATTTTGGGTTCTGATGGGGGTATGACAGTTGAACTAAGCTCATGAGGCATTTATAATTTATATTCTTCAGGAATCGGTGGCTATATATCATTAATTTACCATGTTAAACAAATGGATCTGCTAATCTTGCTGGCCCCATTATCCAAATCTTCCATGTCTGTTCCTCTCCCCTGATAACTCTACAATAAAATGTTGTGCTCCGTATAGGTTGACTTGAGTGTGTTTTGAATTCATCGTTATACTTTTGAGGAGACGTATGGACTATGGAAGGTCCAATAATAGCCTGATACAGCATCACATCACACAGAAAGCTGGGGGTTACAATGCACCACAGCTACAATCTGATCTATAACTATTAGGTACGGTGTCATGTATTGTATGTTATTTTTGTGTGGACCCCAGGAAGAGTAGCTGTTGCGTGAGCAACCATTAATGAGGAGTCTAATGAACTGTAAGTTCAGAAGGGGAAAATAGAAAAGCACTTACACACAATGGCAACGTTATGTTCAGATCCACAAGCAAATCTGTGGAGAGAAAAACAGATGAGATCACTGCATCATATGTTCTGTTGATTGGTGATGAGATATGTAGTCTACATCATATGTTCTGTTGATTGGTGATGAGATCTGTAGTCTACATCATATGTTCTGTTGATTGGTGATGAGATCTGTAGTCTACATCATATGTTCTGTTGATTGGTGATGAGATCTGTAGTCTACATCATATGTTCTGTTGATTGGTGATGAGATCTGTAGTCTACATCATATGTTCTGTTGATTGGTGATGAGATCTGTAGTCTACATCATATGTTCTGTTGATTGGTGATGAGATCTGTAATCTGCATCATATGTTCTGTTGATTGGTGATGAGATATGTAGTCTACATCATATGTTCTGTTGATTGGTGATGAGATCTGTAGTCTACATCATATGTTCTGTTGATTGGTGATGAGATCTGTAGTCTACATCATATGTTCTGTTGATTGGTGATGAGATCTGTAGTCTACATCATATGTTCTGTTGATTGGTGATGAGATCTGTAGTCTACATCATATGTTCTGTTGATTGGTGATGAGGTCTGTAATCTGCATCATATGTTCTGTTGATTGGTGATGAGGTCTGTAGTCTACATCATATGTTCTGTTGATTGGTGATGAGGTCTGTAATCTACATCATATGTTCTGTTGATTGGTGATGAGATCTGTAGTCTACATAATATGTTCTGTTGATTGGTGATGAGATATGTAGTCTACATCATATGTTCTGTTGATTGGTGATGAGATCTGTAGTCTACATAATATGTTCTGTTGATTGGTGATGAGATCTGTAGTCTACATAATATGTTCTGTTGATTGGTGATGAGATATGTAGTCTACATCATATGTTCTGTTGATTGGTGATGAGATCTGTAGTCTACATCATATGTTCTGTTGATTGGTGATGAGATCTGTAGTCTACATAATATGTTCTGTTGATTGGTGATGAGATCTGTAGTCTACATAATATGTTCTGTTGATTGGTGATGAGATCTGTAGTCTACATAATATGTTCTGTTGATTGGTGATGAGATCTGTAGTCTACATAATATGTTCTGTTGATTGGTGATGAGATCTGTAGTCTACATAATATGTTCTGTTGATTGGTGATGAGATATGTAGTCTACATAATATGTTCTGTTGATTGGTGATGAGATATGTAGTCTACATCATATGTTCTGTTGATTGATGATGAGGTCTGTAGTCTACATCATATGTTCTGTTGATTGATGATGAGATATGTAGTCTACATCATATGTTCTGTTGATTGGTGATGCGATTACTAGTCTGGGAGGTACAGTAGATGGGAAGACAGTGATGATGTGTATGGCTATAGTTTCTACCTTCTACAGCTCTCCTATTCTACATGATCAACGTACAAAACGACAAGCTACATTATGCAGAGTGCACCCATAAATCCACCCTTCTCCTGACAAGGCTCACAGCTGTTCTCTTTTTTTTAACATGATAGCATGTAGTTGAGGCAAGCTATAATTACATCAACAGGGAGATGATGATTCCAAATGTGCATCCCAAATCGCACCCTATTCCTTATGTAGTGCCCTATGAACCCTGGTCAAAAGTAGTGCACTACATAGGGAATAGGGTGCTATGGGCCCTAGTTAAAAGTAGTGCACTACATAGGGAATAGGGTGCTATGGGCCCTAGTTAAAAGTAGTGCACTACATAGGGAATAGGGTGCTATGGGTCCTAGTTAAAAGTAGTGCACTACATAGGGAATAGGGTGCTATGGGCCCTAGTTAAAAGTAGTGCACTACATAGGGAATAGGGTGCTATGGGCCCTAGTTAAAAGTAGTGCACTACATAGGGAATAGGGTGCCATTTGGGACACCGCTCCCTGTATAATGGCAAGGCTTTGAGAGAGCCACTAAGACTGAGGGGCATTCCCATGTTATTTATTTTTATTTAATCTTTATTTAACTTGGCAAGTCAGTTAAAGAACAAATTCTTATTTACAACGACGTTCTACCAAAAGGCAGAAGGCCTCCTGCGGGGACGGGGGCTGGGATTAAAAATAAATAAATAAAATATAAATATAGGACAAAACACACATCACGACAAAAGACCTAAGACAACAACATAGCAAGGCAGCAACATATGACATCAACATGGTAGCAACACAACATGACAACAACATGGTAGCAACACAACATGACAACAACATGGTAGCAACACAACATGACAACAACATAGTAGCAACACAACATGGTACAAACATTATTGGGCTACAGACAACAGCACAAAGGGCCAGAAGGTAGAGACAACAATACATCACACAAAGCAGCCACAACTGTCAGTAAGAGTGTCCATGATTGAGTCTGAATGAAGAGATGGAGATAAAACTGTCCAGTTTGAGTGTTTGTTGCAGGTCGTTCCAGTCGCAAGCTGCAGCGAACTGAAAAGAGGAGCGACTCAGGGATGTGTGTGCTTTGGGGACCTTTAGCAGAACGAGCGTGGGCTGAAAGGATGAGGGCTGCAGAAGGTATCTCTGATAGGGGGGAGTCAGGCCTAAGAGGGTTATTCTCATGCTATCCCCATGCTATCCCCATGTTATCCCCATGTTATCCCCATGTTATTCTCATGCTATCCCCATGTTATCCCCATGTTATCCCAATGTTATTCTCATGCTATCCCCATGCTATCCCCATGTTATCCCCATGTTATCCCCATGCTATCCCCATGTTATTCTCATGCTATCCCCATGCTATCCCCATGTTATCCCCATGTTATCCATATGTTATTATCATGTTATTCTCATGTTATCCCCATGTTATTCTCATGCTATCCCCATGTTATTCTCATGTTATCCCCATGTTATTCTCATGCTATCCCCATGTTATCCCAATGTTATTCTCATGCTATCCCCATGTTATCCCCATGTTATCCCCATGCTATCCCCATGTTATTCTCATGCTATCCCCATGTTATTCTCATGTTATTCTCATGTTATCCCCATGTTATTCTCATGTTATTCTCATGTTATCCCCATGTTATCCCCATGTTATTCTCATGTTATTCTCATGTTATTCTCATGTTATCCCCATGTTATTCTCATGCTATCCCCATGTTATTCTCATGCTATCCCCATGTTATTCTCATGCTATCCCCATGTTATCCCCATGTTATTCTCATGCTATCCCCATGTTACTCTCATGCTATCCCCATGTTATTCTCATGTTATCCTCATGTTATTCTCATGCTATCCTCATGCTATCCCCATGTTATCCCCATGTTATCCCCATGTTATCCCCATTCTATCCCCATGTTATTCTCATGTTATCCCCATGTTATTCTCATGTTATCCTCATGTTATTCTCATGCTATCCCCATGTTATCCCCATGTTATTCTCATGTTATCCCCATGTTATCCCCATTCTATCCCCATGTTATTCTCATGCTATCCCCATGTTATTCTCATGCTCTCCCCATGTTATCCCCATGTTATCCCCATGTTATCCCCATGCTATCCCCATGTTATTCTCATGCTATCCCCATGTTACTCTCATGCTATCCCCATGTTATTCTCATGTTATCCTCATGTTATTCTCATGCTATCCTCATGCTATCCCCATGTTATCCCCATGTTATTCTCATGTTATCCCCATGTTATTCTCATGTTATTATCATGTTATTCTCATGTTATCCCCATGTTATTCTCATGCTATCCCCATGTTATTCTCATGTTATCCCAATGTTATTCTCATGCTATCCCCATGTTATCCCCATGTTATCCCCATGTTATCCCAATGTTATTCTCATGCTATCCCCATGTTATCCCCATGTATCCCCATGCTATCCCCATGTTATTCTCATGCTATCCCCATGTTATTCTCATGTTATTCTCATGTTATCCCCATGTTATTCTCATGTTATTCTCATGTTATCCCCATGTTATCCCCATGTTATTCTCATGTTATTCTCATGTTATTCTCATGTTATCCCCATGTTATTCTCATGCTATCCCCATGTTATTCTCATGCTATCCCCATGTTATTCTCATGCTATCCCCATGTTATCCCCATGTTATTCTCATGCTATCCCCATGTTATCCCCATGCTATCCCCATGTTACTCTCATGCTATCCCCATGTTATTCTCATGTTATCCTCATGTTATTCTATCATGTTATCCCCATGTTATCCCCATTCTATCCCCATGTTATTCTCATGTTATCCCCATGTTATTCTCATGTTATCCTCATGTTATTCTCATGTTATTCTCATGCTATCCCCATGTTATCCCCATGTTATTCTCATGTTATCCCCATGTTATCCCCATTCTATCCCCATGTTATTCTCATGCTATCCCCATGTTATTCTCATGCTCTCCCCATGTTATCCCCATGTTATACCCATGTTATCCCCATGCTATTCTCATGCTATCCCCATGTTATCCCCATGCTATCCCCATGTTACTCTCATGCTATCCCCATGTTATTCTCATGTTATCCTCATGTTATTCTCATGCTATCCTCATGCTATCCCATGTTATCCCCATGTTATTCTCATGTTATCCCCATGTTATTCTCATGTTATCCTCATGTTATTCTCATGTTATTCTCATGCTATCCCCATGTTATCCCCATGTTATTCTCATGTTATCCCCATGTTATCTCCATTATATCCCCATGTTATTCTCATGCTATCCCCATGTTATTCTCATGCTCTCCCCATGTTATCCCCATGCTATCCCCATGTTATTCTCATGTTATTATCATGCTATCCCCATGTTATTCTCATGTTATCACCATGTTATCCCCATGTTATCCCCATGCTATCCCCATGTTATTCTCATGTTATTATCATGCTATCCCCATGTTCTTCTCATGTTATCACCATGCTATCCCCATGTTATTCTCATGCTATCCCCATGTTATTCTCATGTTATTCTCATGCTATCCCCATGTTATTCTCATGCTATCCCCATGTTATTCTCATGTTATTCTCATGCTATCCCCATGTTATTCTCATGTTATCCCCATCAAATCAAATCAAATCAAATCAAATTTATTTATATAGCCCTTCCCCATCAGCTGTTATTCTCAAAGTGCTGTACAGAAACCCAGTTAAAACCCCAAACAGCAAACAATGCAGGTGTATTCTCATGTTAGGAAAAACTCATAGAAAGGCCAAAACCTAGGAAGAAACCTAGAGAGGAACCAGGCTATCCCCATGGGGTTAGTCCTCTTCTGGCTGTCCCCATGTTATAACAGAACATGACCAAGATATTTCAAATGTTCTAAATGACCAGCATGGTGAATAATAATAAGGCAGAACAGTTGAAACTGGAGCAGCAGCACAGTCAGGTGGACTGGGGACAGCAAGGAGTCATCATGTCAGGTAGTCCTGGGGCACGGTCCTAGGGCTCAGGTCCTCCGAGAGAGAGAGAAAGAAAGAGAGAATTATCCATATGTGGGGTGGCCAGTCCTCTTCTGGCTGTGCGGGTGGAGATTATAACAGTTATTCAAGATGTTCAAATGTTCATAAATGACCAGCATGGTTGAATAATGTTATCCCCATGTTATTATCATGTTATCCCCATGTTATTCTCATGCTATCCCCATGTTATTATCATGCTATCCCCATGTTATTCTCATGTTATCACCATGCTATCCCCATGTTATTCTCATGTTATCCCCATGTTATTCTCATGCTATCCCCATGTTATTCTCATGTTATTCTCATGCTATCCCCATGTTATTCTAATGTTATCCCCATGTTATTCTCATGTTATCCCCATGTTATTCTCATGCTATCCCCATGTTATTCTCATGTTATTCTCATGCTATCCCCATGTTATTCTCATGTTATCCCCATGTTATTCTCATGTTATTCTCATGCTATCCCCATGTTATTCTCATGTTATTCTCATGTTATTCTCATGCTATCCCCATGTTATTCTCATGCTATCCCCATGTTATTCGCATGCTATCCCCATGTTATTCCCATGTTATCCCCATGTTATTCCCATGATATCCCCATGTTATTATCATGTTATCCCCATGTTATACTCATGCTATCCCCATGTTATTCTCATGTTATCCCCATGTTATCCCCATGTTATTCTCATGTTATCCCCATGCTATCCCCATGTTATCCTCATGTTATTCTCATGTTATTATCATGCTATCCCCATGTTATCCCCATGTTATCACCATGCTATCCCCATGTTATTCTCATGCTATCCCCATGTCATTCTCATGTTATTATCATGCTATCCCCATGTTATCACCATGCTATCCCCATGTTATTCTCATGCTATCCCCATGTTATTTTCATGTTATTCTCATGCTATCCCCATGTTATTCTCATGCTATCCCCATGTTATTCTCATGTTATTCTCATGCTATCCCCATGTTATTCTCATGCTATCCCCATGCTATCCCCATGTTATCCCCATGTTATTCTCATGTTATTCTCATGCTATCCCCATGCTATCCCCATGTTATCCCCATGATATCCCCATGTTATTCTCATGTTATCCCCATGTTATCCTCATGTTATTCTCATGCTATCCCCATGTTATCCCCATGTTATTCTCATGTTATTCTCATGTTATTCTCATGCTATCCCCATGTTATTCTCATGTTATTCTCATGTTATCCCCATGTTATTCTCATGCTATCCCCATGTTATTCCCATGATATCCCCATGTTATTATCATGTTATCCCCATGTTATACTCATGCTATCCCCATGTTATTCTCATGTTATCCCCATGTTATTCTCATGTTATCCCCATGCTATCCCCATGTTATCCTCATGTTATTCTCATGTTATTATCATGCTATCCCCATGTTATCCCCATGCTATCCCCATGTCATTATCATGCTATCCCCATGTTATTCTCATGTTATTATCATGCTATCCCCATGTTATCCCCATGTTATCACCATGCTATCCCCATGTTATTCTCATGCTATCCCCATGTTATTTTCATGTTATTCTCATGCTATCCCCATGTTATTCTCATGTTATTCTCATGCTATCCCCATGTTATTCTCATGCTATCCCCATGCTATCCCCATGTTATCCCCATGTTATCCCCATGTTATTCTCATGTTATTCTCATGCTATCCCCATGCTATCCCCATGTTATCCCCATGATATCCCCATGTTATTCTCATGTTATCCCCATGTTATCCTCATGTTATTCTCATGCTATCCCCATGTTATCCCCATGTTATTCTCATGCTATCCCCATGCTATCCCCATGTTATCCCCATGTTATCCCCATGTTATTCTCATGTTATTCTCATGCTATCCCCATGCTATCCCCATGTTATCCCCATGATATCCCCATGTTATTCTCATGTTATCCCCATGTTATCCTCATGTTATTCTCATGCTATCCCCATGTTATCCCCATGTTATTCTCATGCTATCCCCATGATATCCCCATGTTATTCTCATGTTATTCTCATGTTATCCCCATGTTATTCTCATGTTATTCTCATGTTATCCCCATGTTATTCCCATGATACCCCCATGTTATTATCATGTTATCCCCATGTTATTCCCATGATATCCCCATGTTATTATCATGTTATCCCCATGTTATTCTCATGCTATCCCCATGTTATTCTCATGCTATCCCCATGTTATTCTCATGTTATCCCCATGTTATTCTCATGTTATCCCCATGTTATTCTCATGCTATCCCCATGTTATTCTCATGCTATCCCCATGCTATCCCCATGTTATTCTCATGTTATCCCCATGCTATCCCCATGTTATTCTCATGTTATCCCCATGTTATTCTCATGCTATCCCCATGTTATTCTCATGTTATTCTCATGTTATTCTCATGCTATCCCCATGATATCCCCATGTTATTCTCATGTTATTCTCATGTTATCCCCATGTTATTCCCATGATATCCCCAAGTTATTATCATGTTATCCCCATGTTATTCTCATGTTATCCCCATGTTATCCCCATGCTATCCCCATGTTATACTCATGCTATCCCCATGTTATTCTCATGTTATTATCATGCTATCCCCATGTTATCCCCATGTTATTCTCATGCTATCCCCATGTTATTATCATGTTATTATCATGCTATCCCCATGTTATCCCCATGTTATCACCATGCTATCCCCATGTTATTCTCATGCTATCCCCATGTTATTTTCATGTTATTCTCATGCTATCCCCATGTTATTCTCATGCTATCCCCATGTTATCCTCATGTTATTCTCATGCTATCCCCATGTTATTCTCATGCTATCCTCATGCTATCCCGATGTTATTCTCATGCTATCCCCATGTTATTCTCATGTTATTCTCATGCTATCCCCATGTTATTCTCATGCTATCCCCATGCTATCCCCATGTTATCCCCATGTTATCCCCATGTTATTCTCATGTTATTCTCATGCTATCCCCATGCTATCCCCATGTTATCCCCATGTTATCCCCATGTTATTCTCATGTTATTCTCATGCTATCCCCATGCTATCCCCATGTTATCCCCATGATATCCCCATGTTATTCTCATGTTATCCCCATGTTATCCTCATGTTATTCTCATGCTATCCCCATGTTATCCCCATGTTATTCTCATGTTATTCTCATGCTATCCCCATGTTATTCTCATGTTATTCTCATGTTATCCCCATGTTATCCCCATGCTATCCCCATGTTATTCTCATGTTATTCTCATGCTATCCCCGTGTTATTCTCATGTTATCCTCATGCTATCCCCATGTTATCCCCATGCTATCCCCATGTTATTCTCATGTTATCCCCATGTTATTCTCATGCTATCCCCATGTTATTCTCATGTTATTCTCATGCTATCCCCATGATATCCCCATGTTATTCTCATGTTATTCTCATGTTATCCCCATGTTATTCTCATGTTATTCTCATGTTATCCCCATGTTATTCCCATGATACCCCCATGTTATTATCATGTTATCCCCATGTTATTCCCATGATATCCCCATGTTATTCTCATGTTATCCCCATGTTATTCTCATGCTATCCCCATGTTATTCTCATGTTATTCTCATGTTATTCTCATGCTATCCCCATGATATCCCCATGTTATTCTCATGTTATTCTCATGTTATCCCCATGTTATTCCCATGATATCCCCAAGTTATTATCATGTTATCCCCATGTTATTCTCATGTTATCCCCATGTTATCCCCATGCTATCCCCATGTTATACTCATGCTATCCCCATGTTATTCTCATGTTATTATCATGCTATCCCCATGTTATCCCCATGTTATTCTCATGCTATCCCCATGTTATTATCATGTTATTATCATGCTATCCCCATGTTATCCCCATGTTATCACCATGCTATCCCCATGTTATTCTCATGCTATCCCCATGTTATTTTCATGTTATTCTCATGCTATCCCCATGTTATTCTCATGCTATCCCCATGTTATCCTCATGTTATTCTCATGCTATCCCCATGTTATTCTCATGCTATCCTCATGCTATCCCGATGTTATTCTCATGCTATCCCCATGTTATTCTCATGTTATTCTCATGCTATCCCCATGTTATTCTCATGCTATCCCCATGCTATCCCCATGTTATCCCCATGTTATCCCCATGTTATTCTCATGTTATTCTCATGCTATCCCCATGCTATCCCCATGTTATCCCCATGTTATCCCCATGTTATTCTCATGTTATTCTCATGCTATCCCCATGCTATCCCCATGTTATCCCCATGATATCCCCATGTTATTCTCATGTTATCCCCATGTTATCCTCATGTTATTCTCATGCTATCCCCATGTTATCCCCATGTTATTCTCATGTTATTCTCATGCTATCCCCATGTTATTCTCATGTTATTCTCATGTTATCCCCATGTTATCCCCATGCTATCCCCATGTTATTCTCATGTTATTCTCATGCTATCCCCGTGTTATTCTCATGTTATCCTCATGCTATCCCCATGTTATCCCCATGCTATCCCCATGTTATTCTCATGTTATCCCCATGTTATTCTCATGCTATCCCCATGTTATTCTCATGTTATTCTCATGCTATCCCCATGATATCCCCATGTTATTCTCATGTTATTCTCATGTTATCCCCATGTTATTCTCATGTTATTCTCATGTTATCCCCATGTTATTCCCATGATACCCCCATGTTATTATCATGTTATCCCCATGTTATTCCCATGATATCCCCATGTTATTATCATGTTATCCCCATGTTATTCTCATGCTATCCCCATGTTATTCTCATGCTATCCCCATGTTATTATCATGTTATCCCCATGTTATTCTCATGTTATCCCCATGTTATTCTCATGTTATCCCCATGTTATCCCCATGCTATCCCCATGTTATCCTCATGTTATTCTCATGTTATTCTCATGCTATCCCCATGTTATCCCCATGTTATCACCATGCTATCCCCATGTTATTCTCATGCTATCCCCATGTTATTCTCATGTTATTATCATGCTATCCCCATGTTATCCCCATGTTATCACCATGCTATCCCCATGTTATTCTCATGCTATCCCCATGTTATTCTCATGTTATTCTCATGCTATCCCCATGTTATTCTCATGCTATCCCCATGTTATCCTCATGTTATTCTCATGCTATCCCCATGTTATTCTCATGCTATCCCCATGTTATCCCCATGTTATCCCCATGTTATTCTCATGTTATTCTCATGCTATCCCCATGCTATCCCCATGTTATCCCCATGATATCCCCATGTTATTCTCATGTTATCCTCATGTTATTCTCATGCTATCCCCATGTTATTCTCATGTTATCCCCATGTTATCCCCATGTTATTCTCATGTTATCCCCATGTTATCCCCATGCTATCCCCATGTTATCCTCATGCTATCCCCATGTTATTCTCATGTTATTATCATGCTATCCCCATGTTATCCCCATGTTATCACCATGCTATCCCCATGTTATTCTCATGCTATCCCCATGTTATTCTCATGTTATTATCATGCTATCCCCATGTTATCCCCATGTTATCACCATGCTATCCCCATGTTATTCTCATGCTATCCCCATGTTATTTTCATGTTATTCTCATGCTATCCCCATGTTATTCTCATGCTATCCCCATGTTATCCTCATGTTATTCTCATGCTATCCCCATGTTATTCTCATGCTAACCTCATGCTATCCCGATGTTATCCTCATGCTATCCCCATGTTATTCTCATGTTATTCTCATGCTATCCCCATGTTATTCTCATGCTATCCCCATGCTATCCCCATGTTATCCCCATGTTATCCCCATGTTATTCTCATGTTATTCTCATGCTATCCCCATGCTATCCCCATGTTATCCCCATGATATCCCCATGTTATTCTCATGTTATCCCCATGTTATCCTCATGTTATTCTCATGCTATCCCCATGTTATCCCCATGTTATTCTCATGTTATTCTCATGTTATTCTCATGCTATCCCCATGTTATTCTCATGTTATTCTCATGTTATCCCCATGTTATCCCCATGCTATCCCCATGTTATTCTCATGTTATTCTCATGCTATCCCCGTGTTATTCTCATGTTATCCTCATGCTATCCCCATGTTATCCCCATGCTATCCCCATGTTATTCTCATGTTATCCCCATGTTATTCTCATGCTATCCCCATGTTATTCTCATGTTATTCTCATGTTATTCTCATGCTATCCCCATGATATCCCCATGTTATTCTCATGTTATTCTCATGTTATCCCCATGTTATTCTCATGTTATTCTCATGTTATCCCCATGTTATTCCCATGATACCCCCATGTTATTATCATGTTATCCCCATGTTATTCTCATGCTATCCCCATGTTATTCTCATGTTATTCTCATGCTATCCCCATGATATCCCCATGTTATTCTCATGTTATTCTCATGTTATCCCCATGTTATTCTCATGTTATTCTCATGTTATCCCCATGTTATTCCCATGATACCCCCATGTTATTATCATGTTATCCCCATGTTATTCCCATGATATCCCCATGTTATTATCATGTTATCCCCATGTTATTCTCATGCTATCCCCATGTTATTCTCATGCTATCCCCATGTTATTATCATGTTATCCCCATGTTATTCTCATGTTATCCCCATGTTATTCTCATGTTATCCCCATGTTATCCCCATGCTATCCCCATGTTATCCTCATGTTATTCTCATGTTATTCTCATGCTATCCCCATGTTATCCCCATGTTATCACCATGCTATCCCCATGTTATTCTCATGCTATCCCCATGTTATTCTCATGTTATTATCATGCTATCCCCATGTTATCCCCATGTTATCACCATGCTATCCCCATGTTATTCTCATGCTATCCCCATGTTATTCTCATGTTATTCTCATGCTATCCCCATGTTATTCTCAGGCTATCCCCATGTTATCCTCATGTTATTCTCATGCTATCCCCATGTTATTCTCATGCTATCCCCATGTTATCCCCATGTTATCCCCATGTTATTCTCATGTTATTCTCATGCTATCCCCATGCTATCCCCATGTTATCCCCATGATATCCCCATGTTATTCTCATGTTATCCTCATGTTATTCTCATGCTATCCCCATGTTATTCTCATGTTATCCCCATGTTATCCCCATGTTATTCTCATGTTATCCCCATGTTATCCCCATGCTATCCCCATGTTATCCTCATGCTATCCCCATGTTATTCTCATGTTATTATCATGCTATCCCCATGTTATCCCCATGTTATCACCATGCTATCCCCATGTTATTCTCATGCTATCCCCATGTTATTCTCATGTTATTATCATGCTATCCCCATGTTATCCCCATGTTATCCCATGCTATCCCCATGTTATTCTCATGCTATCCCCATGTTATTTTCATGTTATTCTCATGCTATCCCCATGTTATTCTCATGCTATCCCCATGTTATCCTCATGTTATTCTCATGCTATCCCCATGTTATTCTCATGCTAACCTCATGCTATCCCGATGTTATCCCCATGCTATCCCCATGTTATTCTCATGTTATTCTCATGCTATCCCCATGTTATTCTCATGCTATCCCCATGCTATCCCCATGTTATCCCCATGTTATCCCCATGTTATTCTCATGTTATTCTCATGCTATCCCCATGCTATCCCCATGTTATTCTCATGCTATCCCCATGTTATTCTCATGCTATCCCCATGCTATCCCCATGTTATCCCCATGTTATCCCCATGTTATTCTCATGTTATTCTCATGCTATCCCCATGCTATCCCCATGTTATCCCCATGATATCCCCATGTTATCCCCATGTTATCCCCATGTTATTCTCATGTTATTCTCATGTTATTCTCATGCTATCCCCATGTTATTCTCATGTTATTCTCATGTTATCCCCATGTTATCCCCATGCTATCCCCATGTTATTCTCATGTTATTCTCATGCTATCCCCGTGTTATTCTCATGTTATCCTCATGCTATCCCCATGTTATCCCCATGCTATCCCCATGTTATTCTCATGTTATCCCCATGTTATTCTCATGCTATCCCCATGTTATTCTCATGTTATTCTCATGTTATTCTCATGCTATCCCCATGATATCCCCATGTTATTCTCATGTTATTCTCATGTTATCCCCATGTTATTCTCATGTTATTCTCATGTTATCCCCATGTTATTCCCATGATACCCCCATGTTATTATCATGTTATCCCCATGTTATTCCCATGATATCCCCATGTTATTATCATGTTATCCCCATGTTATTCTCATGCTATCCCCATGTTATTCTCATGCTATCCCCATGTTATTATCATGTTATCCCCATGTTATTCTCATGTTATCCCCATGTTATTCTCATGTTATCCCCATGTTATCCCCATGCTATCCCCATGTTATCCTCATGTTATTCTCATGTTATTCTCATGCTATCCCCATGTTATCCCCATGTTATCACCATGCTATCCCCATGTTATTCTCATGCTATCAACATGTTATTCTCATGTTATTATCATGCTATCCCCATGTTATCCCCATGTTATCACCATGCTATCCCCATGTTATTCTCATGCTATCCCCATGTTATTCTCATGTTATTCTCATGCTATCCCCATGTTATTCTCATGCTATCCCCATGTTATCCTCATGTTATTCTCATGCTATCCCCATGTCATTCTCATGCTATCCTCATGCTATCCCCATGTTATTCTCATGCTATCCCCATGTTATCCTCATGTTATTCTCATGTTATTCCCATGATACCCCCATGTTATTATCATGTTATCCCCATGTTATTCTCATGTTATTCTCATGTTATTCTCATGCTATCCCCATGTTATTCTCATGTTATTCTCATGTTATCCCCATGTTATCCCCATGCTATCCCCATGTTATTCTCATGTTATTCTCATGCTATCCCCGTGTTATTCTCATGTTATCCTCATGCTATCCCCATGTTATCCCCATGCTATCCCCATGTTATTCTCATGTTATCCCCATGTTATTCTCATGCTATCCCCATGTTATTCTCATGTTATTCTCATGTTATTCTCATGCTATCCCCATGATATCCCCATGTTATTCTCATGTTATTCTCATGTTATCCCCATGTTATTCTCATGTTATTCTCATGTTATCCCCATGTTATTCCCATGATACCCCCATGTTATTATCATGTTATCCCCATGTTATTCCCATGATATCCCCATGTTATTATCATGTTATCCCCATGTTATTCTCATGCTATCCCCATGTTATTCTCATGCTATCCCCATGTTATTATCATGTTATCCCCATGTTATTCTCATGTTATCCCCATGTTATTCTCATGTTATCCCCATGTTATCCCCATGCTATCCCCATGTTATCCTCATGTTATTCTCATGTTATTCTCATGCTATCCCCATGTTATCCCCATGTTATCACCATGCTATCCCCATGTTATTCTCATGCTATCCCCATGTTATTCTCATGTTATTATCATGCTATCCCCATGTTATCCCCATGTTATCACCATGCTATCCCCATGTTATTCTCATGCTATCCCCATGTTATTCTCATGTTATTCTCATGCTATCCCCATGTTATCCTCATGTTATTCTCATGCTATCCCCATGTCATTCTCATGCTATCCTCATGCTATCCCCATGTTATCCCCATGTTATTCTCATGCTATCCCCATGTTATTTTCATGTTATTCTCATGCTATCCCCATGTTATTCTCATGCTATCCCCATGTTATTCTCATGTTATTCTCATGTTATTCTCATGCTATCCCCATGATATCCCCATGTTATTCTCATGTTATTCTCATGTTATCCCCATGTTATTCTCATGTTATTCTCATGTTATCCCCATGTTATTCCCATGATACACCCATTTTATTATCATGTTATCCCCATGTTATTCCCATGATATCCCCATGTTATTATCATGTTATCCCCATGTTATTCTCATGCTATCCCCATGTTATTCTCATGCTATCCCCATGTTATTATCATGTTATCCCCATGTTATTCTCATGTTATCCCCATGTTATTCTCATGTTATCCCCATGTTATCCCCATGCTATCCCCATGTTATCCTCATGTTATTCTCATGTTATTCTCATGCTATCCCCATGTTATCCCCATGTTATCACCATGCTATCCCCATGTTATTCTCATGCTATCCCCATGTTATTCTCATGTTATTATCATGCTATCCCCATGTTATCCCCATGTTATCACCATGCTATCCCCATGTTATTCTCATGCTATCCCCATGTTATTCTCGTGTTATTCTCATGCTATCCCCATGTTATTCTCATGCTATCCCCATGTTATCCTCATGTTATTCTCATGCTATCCCCATGTCATTCTCATGCTATCCTCATGCTATCCCCATGTTATTCTCATGCTATCCCCATGTTATCCCCATGTTATTCTCATGCTATCCCCATGTTATTTTCATGTTATTCTCATGCTATCCCCATGTTATTCTCATGCTATCCCCATGTTATCCTCATGTTATTCTCATGCTATCCCCATGTTATTCTCATGCTATCCTCATGCTATCCCGATGTTATTCTCATGCTATCCCCATGTTATTCTCATGTTATTCTCATGCTATCCCCATGTTATTCTCATGCTATCCCCATGCTATCCCCATGTTATCCCCATGTTATCCCCATGTTATTCTCATGTTATTCTCATGCTATCCCCATGCTATCCCCATGTTATCCCCATGATATCCCCATGTTATTCTCATGTTATCCCCATGTTATCCTCATGTTATTCTCATGCTATCCCCATGTTATCCCCATGTTATTCTCATGTTATTCTCATGTTATTCTCATGCTATCCCCATGTTATTCTCATGTTATTCTCATGTTATCCCCATGTTATCCCCATGCTATCCCCATGTTATTCTCATGTTATTCTCATGCTATCCCCGTGTTATTCTCATGTTATCCTCATGCTATCCCCATGTTATCCCCATGCTATCCCCATGTTATTCTCATGTTATCCCCATGTTATTCTCATGCTATCCCCATGTTATTCTCATGTTATTCTCATGTTATTCTCATGCTATCCCCATGATATCCCCATGTTATTCTCATGTTATTCTCATGTTAACCCCATGTTATTCTCATGTTATTCTCATGTTATCCCCATGTTATTCCCATGATACCCCCATGTTATTATCATGTTATCCCCATGTTATTCCCATGATATCCCCATGTTATTATCATGTTATCCCCATGTTATTCTCATGCTATCCCCATGTTATTCTCATGCTATCCCCATGTTATTATCATGTTATCCCCATGTTATTCTCATGTTATCCCCATGTTATTCTCATGTTATCCCCATGTTATCCCCATGCTATCCCCATGTTATCCTCATGTTATTCTCATGTTATTCTCATGCTATCCCCATGTTATCCCCATGTTATCACCATGCTATCCCCATGTTATTCTCATGCTATCCCCATGTTATTCTCATGTTATTATCATGCTATCCCCATGTTATCCCCATGTTATCACCATGCTATCCCCATGTTATTCTCATGCTATCCCCATGTTATTCTCATGTTATTCTCATGCTATCCCCATGTTATCCTCATGTTATTCTCATGCTATCCCCATGTCATTCTCATGCTATCCTCATGCTATCCCCATGTTATCCCCATGTTATTCTCATGCTATCCCCATGTTATTTTCATGTTATTCTCATGCTATCCCCATGTTATTCTCATGCTATCCCCATGTTATTCTCATGTTATTCTCATGTTATTCTCATGCTATCCCCATGATATCCCCATGTTATTCTCATGTTATTCTCATGTTATCCCCATGTTATTCTCATGTTATTCTCATGTTATCCCCATGTTATTCCCATGATACACCCATTTTATTATCATGTTATCCCCATGTTATTCCCATGATATCCCCATGTTATTATCATGTTATCCCCATGTTATTCTCATGCTATCCCCATGTTATTCTCATGCTATCCCCATGTTATTATCATGTTATCCCCATGTTATTCTCATGTTATCCCCATGTTATTCTCATGTTATCCCCATGTTATCCCCATGCTATCCCCATGTTATCCTCATGTTATTCTCATGTTATTCTCATGCTATCCCCATGTTATCCCCATGTTATCACCATGCTATCCCCATGTTATTCTCATGCTATCCCCATGTTATTCTCATGTTATTATCATGCTATCCCCATGTTATCCCCATGTTATCACCATGCTATCCCCATGTTATTCTCATGCTATCCCCATGTTATTCTCATGTTATTCTCATGCTATCCCCATGTTATTCTCATGCTATCCCCATGTTATCCTCATGTTATTCTCATGCTATCCCCATGTCATTCTCATGCTATCCTCATGCTATCCCCATGTTATTCTCATGCTATCCCCATGTTATCCCCATGTTATTCTCATGCTATCCCCATGTTATTTTCATGTTATTCTCATGCTATCCCCATGTTATTCTCATGCTATCCCCATGTTATCCTCATGTTATTCTCATGTTATTCTCATGTTATTCTCATGCTATCCTCATGCTATCCCGATGTTATTCTCATGCTATCCCCATGTTATTCTCATGTTATTCTCATGCTATCCCCATGTTATTCTCATGCTATCCCCATGCTATCCCCATGTTATCCCCATGTTATCCCCATGTTATTCTCATGTTATTCTCATGCTATCCCCATGCTATCCCCATGTTATCCCCATGATATCCCCATGTTATTCTCATGTTATCCCCATGTTATCCTCATGTTATTCTCATGCTATCCCCATGTTATCCCCATGTTATTCTCATGTTATTCTCATGTTATTCTCATGCTATCCCCATGTTATTCTCATGTTATTCTCATGTTATCCCCATGTTATCCCCATGCTATCCCCATGTTATTCTCATGTTATTCTCATGCTATCCCCATGTTATTCTCATGTTATCCTCATGCTATCCCCATGTTATCCCCATGCTATCCCCATGTTATTCTCATGTTATCCCCATGTTATTCTCATGCTATCCCCATGTTATTCTCATGTTATTCTCATGTTATTCTCATGCTATCCCCATGATATCCCCATGTTATTCTCATGTTATTCTCATGTTATCCCCATGTTATTCTCATGTTATTCTCATGTTATCCCCATGTTATTCCCATGATATCCCCATGTTATTATCATGTTATCCCCATGTTATTCCCATGATATCCCCATGTTATTATCATGTTATCCCCATGTTATTCTCATGCTATCCCCATGTTATTCTCATGCTATCCCCATGTTATTATCATGTTATCCCCATGTTATTCTCATGTTATCCCCATGTTATTCTCATGTTATCCCCATGTTATCCCCATGCTATCCCCATGTTATCCTCATGTTATTCTCATGTTATTATCATGCTATCCCCATGTTATCCCCATGTTATCACCATGCTATCCCCATGTTATTCTCATGCTATCCCCATGTTATTCTCATGTTATTATCATGCTATCCCCATGTTATCCCCATGTTATCACCATGCTATCCCCATGTTATTCTCATGCTATCCCCATGTTATTCTCATGTTATTCTCATGCTATCCCCATGTTATTCTCATGCTATCCCCATGTTATCCTCATGTTATTCTCATGCTATCCCCATGTCATTCTCATGCTATCCTCATGCTATCCCCATGTTATTCTCATGCTATCCCCATGTTATCCCCATGTTATCCCCATGTTATTCTCATGTTATTCTCATGCTATCCCCATGCTATCCCCATGTTATCCCCATGTTATTCTCAGGTTATTCTCATGCTATCCCCATGTTATTCTCATGCTATCCCCATGCTATCCCCATGTTATCCCCATGTTATTCTCATGCTATCCCCATGTTATCCCCATGTTATCCCCATGTTATCCCCATGATATCCCCATGTTATTCTCATGTTATCCCCATGTTATCCTCATGTTATTCTCATGCTATCCCCATGTTATCCCCATGTTATTCTCATGTTATCCCCATGTTATCCCCATGCTATCCTCATGTTATTCTCATGTTATTCTCATGTTATTCTCATGCTATCCCCATGATATCCCCATGTTATTCTCATGTTATCCCCATGTTATTCTCATGTTATTCTCATGCTATCCCCATGTTATTCTCATGTTATCCCCATGTTATTCTCATGCTATCCCCATGTTATTCTCATGCTATCCCCATGCTATCCCCATGTTATTCTCATGTTATCCTCATGTTATTCTCATGCTATCCCCATGTTATTCTCATGCTATCCCCATGCTATCCCCATGTTATCCCCATGTTATCCCTATGCTATCCCCATGTTATCCCCATGTTATTCTCATGTTATTCTCATGTTATCCCCATGTTATTCTCATGTTATTCTCATATTATTCTCATGCTATCCCCATGTTATTCTCATGTTATTCTCATGCTATCCCCATGTTATTCTCATGCTATCCCCATGTTATTCTCATGCTATCCCCATGTTATTCGCATGCTATCCCCATGTTATTCTCATGTTATTCCCATGTTATCCCCATGATATCCCCATGTTATTCTCATGTTATTCTCATGCTATCCCCATGTTATTCTCATGCTATCCCCATGTTATTCTCATGCTATCCCCATGTTATTCTCATGCTATCCCCATGTTATTCTCATGTTATCCCCATGTTATTCTCATGTTATTCTCATGTTATTCTCATGCTATCCCCATGTTATTCCCATGATATCCCCATGTTATTCTCATGCTATCCCCATGTTATTCTCATGCTATCCCCATGTTATTCTCATGTTATCCCCATGTTATTCTCATGTTATTCTCATGTTATTCTCATGCTATCCCCATATTATTCTCATGTTATTCTCTCTCTCTCTGGGGGATGCTGATGGTGTTGATAAAGAAAGGTACTCTGGTCGTGTCCCAATATTCTCTCGTTTCTCCTGAAGTTGTACACTGTTTCACTTCCATTTACTGATTCCTGAAAGGTAAATGACTGCTTTTAGAAATTCCCAGTAGTCCATACCTCCACCAACCCAATGTTTTTAGATTTGTAGGAAGTAGTGAACGAGTGCACACTTCAGGAGAAAGGATGGATTGGGACGAAACCACTGATTACACACACACACAGACATAGGGTATCATCCAAAATGGCACCCTATTCCTCTTATAGTGCACTACTGTTAGTAGGGAATAGACAGTGAGGCCAATAAACTCACACAGTAAGTAGCCTTTTATCAAGGCTAGAACTCTGTAACAAAGAACCTTTAGTTTGTGTTTTAGTTTCTACTGCCCTCTACTGGACTGGGCCTGAACTTCTCTTCAACAGTCTCTCTCTCTCCACCAATGAGGATGAATTACACAACATGATGATTGTGAAATCAATGTTTTTTTTCCCGACATTGCAGCTGACTGAAATCTTCCTGCTTTACAAATCATCTCGCTTCATACACAACTACTCATTATTGTTTACTCACAATGCATCACAGCTTTTTCGAACACAGCAATTGATTGGTTAATTTGTGCAAGGCGACTGCTTAGCAGATGGTCTGGAATGCAGCCATGATCTCAAACACACCTGTGACCAGTCTCCACAGAGGACCACAGAGGACCTCATCCCCAGCTGTCCGTCTCCCCCCCCCCAAGGTGAAGACACGCCCACTTTCTGGGAAAAAGAAGTGGCCCTCCATTTAGTCAGGATCGTTATAAGATGGTACAAAGACAATATAAGATGGTACTAAGACAATGTAAGATGGTACAAAGACAATATAAGATGGTACTAAGACAATGTAAGATGGTACTAAGACAATGTAAGATGGTACTAAGACAATATAAGATGGTACTAAGACAATGTAAGATGGTACTAAGCCAATGTAAGATGGTACTAAGACAATATAAGATGGTACTAAGACAATATCCTTTATTTAACCAGGTAGGCAAGTTGAGAACAAGTTCTCATTTACAATTGCGACCTGGCCAAGATAAAGCAAAGCAGTTCGACACATACAACGACACAGAGTTACACATGGAGTAAAACAAACATACAGTCAATAATACAGTATAAACAAGTCTATATACGATGTGAGCAAATGAGGTGAGATAAGGGAGGTAAAGGCAAAACAAAGGCCATGGTGGCAAAGTAAATACAATATAGCAAGTAAAACACTAGAATGGTAGATTTGCAATGGAAGAATGTGCAAAGTAGAGATAGAAATAATGGGGTGCAAAGGAGCAAAATAAATAAATACAGTAGGGGGAGAGGTAGTTGTTTGGGCTAAATTATAGATGGGCTATGTTCAGGTGCAGTAATCTGTGAGCTGCTCTGACAGCTGGTGCTTAAAGCTAGTGAGGGAGATAAGTGTTTCCAGTTTCAGAGACTTTTGTAGTTCGTTCCAGTCATTGGCAGCAGAGAACTGGAAGGAGAGGCGGCCAAAGGAAGAATTGGTTTTGGGGGTGACCAGAGAGATATACCTGCTGGAGCGCGTGCTACAGGTGGGTGCTGCTATGGTGACCAGCGAGCTGAGATAAGGGGGTCTGCCGATGAGGATGTGGTGATTGACAGAGTCGAAAGCCTTGGCCAGATCAATGAATACATCTGTACAGTATTGTTTCTTATCGATGGCGGTTAAGATATCATTTAGGACCTTGAGCGTGGCTGAGGTGCACCCATGACCAGCTCTGAAACCAGATTGCATAGCGGAGAAGGTATGGTGGGATTCGAAATGGTCAGTAATCTGTTTGTTGACTTGGCTTTTGTTTGACCGCTGACCCATTAAGGATGCAGGCAATGAGGCAGCGATCGCTGAGATCTTGGTTGAAAACAGCAGAGGTGTATTTAGAGGGCAAGTTGGTTAGGATGATATCTATGAGGGTGCCCGTGTTTGCGGCTTTGGGGTGGTACCTGGTAGGCTCATTGATCATTTGTGTGAGATTGAGGGCATCAAGCTTAGATTGTAGGATGGCTGGGGTGTTAAGCATGTTCCAGTTTAGGTCACCTAGCAGCACGAACTCTGAAGATAGATGGGGGGGCAATCAGTTCACATATGGTGTCCAGAGCACAGCTGGGGGCAGAGGGTGGTCTATAGCAGGCGGCAACGGTGAGAGACTTGTTTTTAGAGAGGTGGATTTTTAAAAGTAGAAGTTCAAATTGTTTGGGTACAGACCTGGATAGTAAGACAGAACTCTGCAGGCTATCTCTGCAACACCGCCCCCTTTGGCCGTTCTATCTTGTCTGAGAATGTTGTAGTTAAGGATGAAAATGTCCGAATTTTTGGTCTTCCTAAGCCAGGATTCAGACACGGCTAGAACATCCGGGTTGGCAGAGTGTGCTAAAACAGTGAATAAAACAAACTTAGGGAGGAGGCTTCTAATGTTAACATGCATGAAACCAAGGCTATTATGGTTACAGAAGTCATCAAAAGAGAACGCCTGGGGAATAAGAGTGGAGCTAGGCACTGCAGGGCCTGGATTCACCTCTACATCACCAGAGGAAAAGAGGGGGAGTAGGATAAGGGTACGGCTAAAAGCTATGAGAATTGGTCGTCTAGAACGTCCGGAACAGAGAGTAAAAGGAGGTTTCTGGGGGCGATAAAATAGCTTTGAGGTATAATGTACAGACAAAGGTATGGTAGGATGTGAATACAGTGGAGGTAAACCTAGGTATTGAGTGATGATGAGAGAGATATTGTCTCTAGAAAGAAGATGGTACTAAGACATTATAAGATGGTAATAAGACAATATAAGATGGTACTAAGACAATATAAGATGGTAATAAGACAATATAAGATGGTACTAAGACAATATAAGATGGTACTAAGACAATATAAGATGGTACTAAGACAATATAAGATGGTACTAAGAAAATATAAGATGGTAATAAGACAATATAAGATGGTACTAAGACAATATAAGATGGTACTAAGACAATATAAGATGGTAATAAGACAATATAAGATGGTACTAAGACAATATAAGATGGTACTAAGACAATATAAGATGGTACTAAGACAATATAAGATGGTACTAAGACAATATAAGATGGTACTAAGAAAATATAAGATGGTAATAAGACAATATAAGATGGTACTAAGACAATATAAGATGGTACTAAGACAATATAAGATGGATAAGACAATATAAGATGGTACTAAGACAATATAAGATGGTACTAAGACAATATAGATGGACTAAGAATACTAAGACAATATAAGATGGTACTAAGACATTATAAGATGGTACTAAGACAATGTAAGATGGTAATAAGACATTATAAGATGGTACTAAGACAATGTAAGATGGTACTAAGACAATATAAGATGGTACTAAGACAATATAAGATGGTACTAAGACAATATAAGATGGTACTAATATAATATAAGATGGTACTAAGACACTATAAGATGGTACTAAGACACTATAAGATGGTACTAAGACAATGTAAGATGGTAATAAGACAATATAAGATGGTACTAAGACAATGTAAGATGGTAATAAGACAATATAAGATGGTACTAAGATATTATAAGATGGTACTAAGACAATATAAGATGGTGCTAAGACAATATAAAATGGTACTAAGACAATATAAGATGGTACTAAGACTATGTAAGATGGTACTAAGATATTATAAGATGGTACTAAGACAATATAAGATGGTACTAAGATATTATAAGATGGTAACAAGACACTATAAGAGGGTCATACACAATGACAAGTCTTATAATGTGTTAGAACTGTTTCATAATGCATTATACCTGCATGTACCTGCATTAATACTAATACATGTGAATTCTCTAGTTCGATTTCATGCCTCAACACAGACCAACCACAGAGACTCCTCAGATACAGAGCATTCGGAAAGTATTCAGATCCCTTGACTGTATGCTGCTCTGTACCATCACTCACTCATACGTATTTCTTATCCTTACACTGTATAAGACAGTAGTTTTCAGAATTGTTAGTTAGATTACTTGTTGGTTATCCTCAGCAACTTGTGTATGACAAATAAAATTTGATTTGATTTGATTTGATTTGATTTGATCATTCGAAAGTATTAGCCTTTGACTGTCCTCATTTTGTTACGTAACAGCCGTATTCTAAAATATATTATTTTCCCTTAATCTAACCACAATAATGACAAAGCGAAAACAGGTTTATACATTTTAGCAAATGTATAAAAATAAAAATAAAGAATACCTTATTTACATAAGTATTCGGACCCTTTGCTATGAGACTCGATATTGAGCTCAGGTGCATCCTGTTTAGATTGATCATCCTTGAGATGTTTCTACAACTTGATTGGAGTCCACCTGTGGTAAATTCAATTGATTGGACATGATTGGGAAAGGCACACACCTGTTTATATAAGGTCCCACAGTTGACAGTGCATGTCAGAGCAAAGAACAAGCCATTAGGTTGAAGGAATTGTCCGTAGATCTCAGAGACAGGATTGTGTCGAGGCAAAGGTCTGGGTAAGGGCACCAAAACATTTCTGCAGCATTGAAGGTCCCCAAGAACACAGTTGCCTCCATCATTCTTAAATGGAAGAAGTTTGGAACCAACCACCAAGACTCTTCCTAGAGCTGGTCACCCGGGCAAACTGTGCAATTGGGGAAGAAGGGACTTGGTCAGGGAGGTGAACAAGAACCCGATGGTCACTCTGACAGAGCTCCAGAGTTCCTCTGTGCAGATGGGAGAACCTTCCAGAAGGACAACCATCTCTGCAGCACTCCACCGATCAGGCCTTTATGGTAGAGTGGCCAGACGGAAGCCATTCCTCAGTAAAAGGCACATGACAGCCCGCTTGGATTCAGACCATGAGAAACAAGATTCTCTGGTCTAATGAAACCAAGATTGAACTATTTGGCCTGAATGCCAAGCGTCACATTTGGAGGAAACCTGGCCCTATCCCTACAGGGAAGCATGGTGGTGGCAGCATTATGTTGTGGGATGTTTTTCAGCAGCAGGGACTGTGAGACTAGTCAGGATCGAGGGAAAGATGAATGGAGCAAAGTACAGAGAGATCCTTGATGAAAACCTGTTCCAGAGCGCTCAGGACCTCAGACCGAGGCAAAGGTTCACCTTCCAACAGGACAACAACCCTAAGCGCACTGCCAAGACAACGCAGGAGTGGCTTCGGGGTAAGTCTCTGAATGTCCTTGAGTGGCCCAGCCAGAGCGCGGACTTGAACCTGATCGAACATCTCTGGAGAGACCTGAAAAAAGCTGCTCAGTGAAGCTCCCCAACCTGACAGAGCTTGATCTTCAGAGAAGAATGGGAGAAACTCCCCATATACAGGTGTTCCTAGCGTGTTGCGTCACACATGCAAGAAGACTGAAGGCTGTAATCGCTGCCAAAGGTGCTTTAACAAAGTACTGGGTAAAGGGTCTGAATACTTATGTAAATGTGATATTTCTGTCTTTTTAATAGATTTGCTCAAATTTTTAAAAAACAACATTCTTTTACTTTGTCATTATGGGGTATTGTGTGTAGATTTATGTGGAAAATTACAGAATTTAATGATGCAACCGGTCAGGATGCTCTTGATGGTGCACATTGACCTGTACCCCCTGTATACAGCCTTGTTATTGTTATTTTATTGTGTTATTTTTATAACTTTTCACTTTAGTAAAAATGTATTTGGTAAATATTTTCTTAACTCTTTCTTGAACTGCATTGTTGGTTAAGAGTTTGTAATTAAGCATTTCATGGTAAGGTCTACACTTGTACTTTGCGCATGTGACAAATAAAGTTTGATTTGAATGACGGGGCTTTGGGCCTGGTCTCGGAGAAACAGTAGATCCATCGCTTAGGACTCATTAAAGAACACATCTTTGTCCAGTTCCAGGTGAGTAATCGCTGTTCTGATGTTCGGTTCTGATGGTCTGTTCTGATGTTCTGTTCTGATGTTCTGTTCTGATGGTCTGTTCTGATATTCTGTTCTGATGGTCTGTTCTGATGTTCTGTTCTGTTGTTCTGTTCTGATGGTCTGTTCTGATGTTCTGTTCTGATGTTCTGTTCTGATGTTTTGTTCTGATGGTCTGTTCTGATGGTCTGTTCTGATGTTCTGTTCTAATATCCAGAAGCTCTTTTCGGTCATAAGAGACGGTAGCAGCAACATTATGTACAAAATAAGTTAAAAACAATGCAAAAACACACAAAATAGCACGGTTGGTTAGGAGCCCGTAAAACGGCTGCCATCCCATCCGACGCCATTATATTAACGCTATAGAACTGACAAAAAACGTCAACAAAGTATTTAGCAGACTCTCTTATCCAGAGAGAGTTACAGTAGTGAGTCATTTAGCAGACTCTCTTATCCAGAGTCACTTAAAGTAGTGAGTCATTTAGCAGACTCTCTTATCCAGAGAGAGTTACAGTAGTGAGTCATTTAGCAGACTCTCTTATCCAGAGTCACTTAAAGTAGTGAGTCATTTAGCAGACTCTCTTATCCAGAGAGAGTTACAGTAGTGAGTCATTTAGCAGACTCTCTTATCCAGAGTCACTTAAAGTAGTGAGTCATTTAGCAGACTCTCTTATCCAGAGAGAGTTACAGTAGTGAGTAATTTAGCAGACTCTCTTATCCAGAGTCGCTAACAGTAGTGAGTCATTTAGCAGACTCTCTTATCCAGAGTCTCTTACAGTAGTGTGTCATTTAGCAGACTCTCTTATCCAGTCACTTACAGTAGTGAGTCATTTAGCAGACTCTCTTATCCAGTCACTTAGAGTAGTGAGTCATTTGGCAGACTCTCTGATCCAGAGCCACTTACAGTAGTGAGTCATTTAGCAGACTCTTATCCAGAGTCACTTACAGTAGTGAGTCATTTAGCAGACTCTCTTATCCAGAGAGAGTTACAGTAGTGAGTCATTTAGCAGACTCTCTTATCCAGAGTCACTTACAGTAGTGAGTCATTTAGCAGACTCTCTTATCCAGAGTCACTTACAGTAGTGAGTCATTTAGCAGACTCTCTTATCCAGAGTCACTAACAGTAGTGAGTCATTTAGCAGACTCTCTTATCCAGAGTCTCTTACAGTAGTGAGTCATTTAGCAGACTCTCTTATCCAGTCACTTACAGTAGTGAGTCATTTAGCAGACTCTCTTATCCAGAGTCACTTACAGTAGTGAGTCATTTAGCAGACTCTCTTATCCAGAGTCACTTACAGTAGTGAGTCATTTAGCAGACTCTCTTATCCAGAGTCACTTACAGTAGTGAGTCATTTAGCAGACTCTCTTATCCAGAGTCTCTTACAGTAGTGAGTCATTTAGCAGACTCTCTTATCCAGAGTCACTAACAGTAGTGAGTCATTTAGCAGACTCTCTTATCCAGAGTCTCTTACAGTAGTGAGTCATTTAGCAGACTCTCTTATCCAGTCACTTACAGTAGTGAGTCATTTAGCAGACTCTCTTATCCAGTCACTTAGAGTAGTGAGTCATTTAGCAGACTCTCTGATCCCGAGCCACTTACAGTAGTGAGTCATTTTGCAGACTCTCTTACAGTAGTTTGTCATTTAACAGACTCTCTTATCCAGAGTCACTTACAGTAGTGAGTCATTTAGCAGACTCTCTTATCCAGAGTCACTTACAGTAGTGAGTCATTTAGCAGACTCTCTTATCCAGAGTCTCTTACAGTAGTGAGTCATTTAGCAGACTCTCTTATCCAGAGTCACTAACAGTAGTGAGTCATTTAGCAGACTCTCTTATCCAGAGTCTCTTACAGTAGTGAGTCATTTAGCAGACTCTCTTATCCAGAGTCTCTTACAGTAGTGAGTCATTTAGCAGACTCTCTTATCCAGTCACTTAGAGTAGTGAGTCATTTAGCAGACTCTCTGATCCAGAGCCACTTACAGTAGTGAGTCATTTAGCAGACTCTCTTATCCAGAGTCTCTTACAGTAGTGAGTCATTTAGCAGACTCTCTTATCCAGTCACTTACAGTAGTGAGTCATTTAGCAGACTCTCTTATCCAGAGTCGCTAACAGTAGTGAGTCATTTAGCAGACTCTCTTATCCAGAGTCTCTTACAGTAGTGAGTCATTTAGCAGACTCTCTTATCCAGAGTCTCTTACAGTAGTGAGTCATTTAGCAGACTCTCTTATCCAGTCACTTAGAGTAGTGAGTCATTTAGCAGACTCTCTGATCCAGAGCCACTTACAGTAGTGAGTCATTTAGCAGACTCTTATCCAGAGTCACTTACAGTAGTGAGTCATTTAGCAGACTCTCTTATCCAGAGAGAGTTACAGTAGTGAGTCATTTAGCAGACTCTCTTATCCAGAGTCACTTACAGTAGTGAGTCATTTAGCAGACTCTCTTATCCAGAGTCACTTACAGTAGTGAGTCATTTAGCAGACTCTCTTATCCAGAGAGAGTTACAGTAGTGAGTAATTTAGCAGACTCTCTTATCCAGAGAGAGTTACAGTAGTGAGTCATTTAACAGACTCTCTTATCCAGAGAGAGTTACAGTAGTGAGTCATTTAGCAGACTCTCTTATCCAGAGTCACTTACAGTAGTGAGTCATTTAGCAGACTCTCTTATCCAGAGTCACTTACAGTAGTGAGTCATTTAGCAGACTCTCTTATCCAGAGTCACTTACAGTAGTGAGTCATTTAGCAGACTCTCTTATCCAGAGTCACTTACAGTAGTGAGTCATTTAGCAGACTCTCTTATCCAGAGTCACTTACAGTAGTGAGTCATTTAGCAGACTCTCTTATCCAGAGTCTCTTACAGTAGTGAGTCATTTAGCAGACTCTCTTATCCAGAGTCACTAACAGTAGTGAGTCATTTAGCAGACTCTCTTATCCAGAGTCTCTTACAGTAGTGAGTCATTTAGCAGACTCTCTTATCCAGTCACTTACAGTAGTGAGTCATTTAGCAGACTCTCTTATCCAGTCACTTAGAGTAGTGAGTCATTTAGCAGACTCTCTGATCCCGATGCAACCGGTCAGGATGCTCTTGATGGTGCACATTGACCTGTACCCCCTGTATACAGCCTTGTTATTGTTATTTTATTGTGTTATTTTTATAACTTTTCACTTTAGTAAAAATGTATTTGGTAAATATTTTCTTAACTCTTTCTTGAACTGCATTGTTGGTTAAGAGTTTGTAATTAAGCATTTCATGGTAAGGTCTACACTTGTACTTTGCGCATGTGACAAATAAAGTTTGATTTGAATGACGGGGCTTTGGGCCTGGTCTCGGAGAAACAGTAGATCCATCGCTTAGGACTCATTAAAGAACACATCTTTGTCCAGTTCCAGGTGAGTAATCGCTGTTCTGATGTTCGGTTCTGATGGTCTGTTCTGATGTTCTGTTCTGATGTTCTGTTCTGATGGTCTGTTCTGATATTCTGTTCTGATGGTCTGTTCTGATGTTCTGTTCTGTTGTTCTGTTCTGATGGTCTGTTCTGATGTTCTGTTCTGATGTTCTGTTCTGATGTTTTGTTCTGATGGTCTGTTCTGATGGTCTGTTCTGATGTTCTGTTCTAATATCCAGAAGCTCTTTTCGGTCATAAGAGACGGTAGCAGCAACATTATGTACAAAATAAGTTAAAAACAATGCAAAAACACAAAATAGCACGGTTGGTTAGGAGCCGTAAAACGGCTGCCATCCCATCCGACGCCATTATATTAACGCTATAGAACTGACAAAAACGTCAACAAAGTATTTAGCAGACTCTCTTATCCAGAGAGAGTTACAGTAGTGAGTCATTTAGCAGACTCTCTTATCCAGAGTCACTTAAAGTAGTGAGTCATTTAGCAGACTCTCTTATCCAGAGAGTTACAGTAGTGAGTCATTTAGCAGACTCTCTTATCCAGAGTCCAGACTCTCTTATCCAGAGTTACAGTAGTGAGTCATTTAGCAGACTCTCTTATCCAGAGTCACTTAAAGTAGTGAGTCATTTAGCAGACTCTCTTATCCAGAGAGTTACAGTAGTGAGTAATTTAGCAGACTCTCTTATCCAGAGTCGCTAACAGTAGTGAGTCATTTAGCAGACTCTCTTATCCAGAGTCTCTTACAGTAGTGTGTCATTTAGCAGACTCTCTTATCCAGTCACTTACAGTAGTGAGTCATTTAGCAGACTCTCTTATCCAGTCACTTAGAGTAGTGAGTCATTTAGCAGACTCTCTGATCCAGAGCCACTTACAGTAGTGAGTCATTTAGCAGACTCTTATCCAGAGTCACTTACAGTAGTGAGTCATTTAGCAGACTCTCTTATCCAGAGAGAGTTACAGTAGTGAGTCATTTAGCAGACTCTCTTATCCAGAGTCACTTACAGTAGTGAGTCATTTAGCAGACTCTCTTATCCAGAGTCACTTACAGTAGTGAGTCATTTAGCAGACTCTCTTATCCAGAGAGAGTTACAGTAGTGAGTAATTTAGCAGACTCTCTTATCCAGAGAGAGTTACAGTAGTGAGTAATTTAGCAGACTCTCTTATCCAGAGAGAGTTACAGTAGTGAGTCATTTAGCAGACTCTCTTATCCAGAGTCACTTACAGTAGTGAGTCATTTAGCAGACTCTCTTATTCAGAGTCACTTACAGTAGTGAGTCATTTAGCAGACTCTCTTATCCAGAGTCACTTACAGTAGTGAGTCATTTAGCAGACTCTCTTATCCAGAGTCACTTACAGTAGTGAGTCATTTAGCAGACTCTCTTATCCAGAGTCTCTTACAGTAGTGAGTCATTTAGCAGACTCTCTTATCCAGAGTCACTAACAGTAGTGAGTCATTTAGCAGACTCTCTTATCCAGAGTCTCTTACAGTAGTGAGTCATTTAGCAGACTCTCTTATCCAGTCACTTACAGTAGTGAGTCATTTAGCAGACTCTCTTATCCAGTCACTTAGAGTAGTGAGTCATTTAGCAGACTCTCTGATCCCGAGCCACTTACAGTAGTGAGTCATTTTGCAGACTCTCTTACAGTAGTTTGTCATTTAACAGACTCTCTTATCCAGAGTCACTTACAGTAGTGAGTCATTTAGCAGACTCTCTTATCCAGAGTCACTTACAGTAGTGAGTCATTTAGCAGACTCTCTTATCCAGAGTCTCTTACAGTAGTGAGTCATTTAGCAGACTCTCTTATCCAGAGTCACTAACAGTAGTGAGTCATTTAGCAGACTCTCTTATCCAGAGTCTCTTACAGTAGTGAGTCATTTAGCAGACTCTCTTATCCAGAGTCTCTTACAGTAGTGAGTCATTTAGCAGACTCTCTTATCCAGTCACTTAGAGTAGTGAGTCATTTAGCAGACTCTCTTATCCAGAGTACAGTAGTGAGTCATTTAGCAGACTCTCTTATCCAGAGTCTCTTACAGTAGTGAGTCATTTAGCAGACTCTCTTATCCAGTCACTTACAGTAGTGAGTCATTTAGCAGACTCTCTTATCCAGAGTCGCTAACAGTAGTGAGTCATTTAGCAGACTCTCTTATCCAGAGTCTCTTACAGTAGTGAGTCATTTAGCAGACTCTCTTATCCAGTCACTTACAGTAGTGAGTCATTTAGCAGACTCTCTTATCCAGTCACTTAGAGTAGTGAGTCATTTAGCAGACTCTCTGATCCAGAGCCACTTACAGTAGTGAGTCATTTAGCAGACTCTTATCCAGAGTCACTTACAGTAGTGAGTCATTTAGCAGACTCTCTTATCCAGAGAGAGTTACAGTAGTGAGTCATTTAGCAGACTCTCTTATCCAGAGTCACTTACAGTAGTGAGTCATTTAGCAGACTCTCTTATCCAGAGTCACTTACAGTAGTGAGTCATTTAGCAGACTCTCTTATCCAGAGAGAGTTACAGTAGTGAGTAATTTAGCAGACTCTCTTATCCAGAGAGAGTTACAGTAGTGAGTCATTTAACAGACTCTCTTATCCAGAGAGAGTTACAGTAGTGAGTCATTTAGCAGACTCTCTTATCCAGAGTCACTTACAGTAGTGAGTCATTTAGCAGACTCTCTTATCCAGAGTCACTTACAGTAGTGAGTCATTTAGCAGACTCTCTTATCCAGAGTCACTTACAGTAGTGAGTCATTTAGCAGACTCTCTTATCCAGAGTCACTTACAGTAGTGAGTCATTTAGCAGACTCTCTTATCCAGAGTCACTTACAGTAGTGAGTCATTTAGCAGACTCTCTTATCCAGAGTCTCTTACAGTAGTGAGTCATTTAGCAGACTCTCTTATCCAGAGTCACTAACAGTAGTGAGTCATTTAGCAGACTCTCTTATCCAGAGTCTCTTACAGTAGTGAGTCATTTAGCAGACTCTCTTATCCAGTCACTTACAGTAGTGAGTCATTTAGCAGACTCTCTTATCCAGTCACTTAGAGTAGTGAGTCATTTAGCAGACTCTCTGATCCCGAGCCACTTACAGTAGTGAGTCATTTAGCAGACTCTCTTACAGTAGTTTGTCATTTAGCAGACTCTCTTATCCAGAGTCACTTACAGTAGTGAGTCATTTAGCAGACTCTCTTATCCAGAGTCACTTACAGTAGTGAGTCATTTAGCAGACTCTCTTATCCAGAGTCTCTTACAGTAGTGAGTCATTTAGCAGACTCTCTTATCCAGAGTCACTAACAGTAGTGAGTCATTTAGCAGACTCTCTTATCCAGAGTCTCTTACAGTAGTGAGTCATTTAGCAGACTCTCTTATCCAGAGTCTCTTACAGTAGTGAGTCATTTAGCAGACTCTCTTATCCAGTCACTTAGAGTAGTGAGTCATTTAGCAGACTCTCTGATCCAGAGCCACTTACAGTAGTGAGTCATTTAGCAGACTCTCTTATCCAGAGTCTCTTACAGTAGTGAGTCATTTAGCAGACTCTCTTATCCAGTCACTTACAGTAGTGAGTCATTTAGCAGACTCTCTTATCCAGAGTCGCTAACAGTAGTGAGTCATTTAGCAGACTCTCTTATCCAGAGTCTCTTACAGTAGTGAGTCATTTAGCAGACTCTCTTATCCAGTCACTTACAGTAGTGAGTCATTTAGCAGACTCTCTTATCCAGAGTCACTAACAGTAGTGAGTCATTTAGCAGACTCTCTTCTCCAGAGTCTCTTACAGTAGTGAGTCATTTAGCAGACTCTCTTATCCAGAGTCACTTACAGTAGTAGTGAGAGCATACATTTTCATAGGTGTTCATCATACTGGTTTGCTGTGGGAATTGAACCCACAACCCTGGCCTTGCAAGTGCCATGCTCTACCAGCTGATAAATGGATGTTATGAAACTCTCTCGCGTGCATCTGTTTTGGGAAAAGTCCTCAATGAAACTGACATTAAATGTGGAGAATGATACACTTGCCATCTAGTATTAATGTATATGCATTGCAGGCTACCATTTAATACAATAATTACTTCGAAATTACGATATCATTGGAGTCATTGCAAACCATTTTGTGCCACTTGTGTAGCCTACTTGGAGCTGGGAAACGGATTTAATAAATAACCTAGAACTTCCTGGAGGTACTGCAATACCAGGTCGATGCGTGGAGTGGACGGAGCAAGCCCCTATTCCATCTCCCTGTTCCAAAAATCTATTTAATATATGGTCCCCAGACAGGGGACGTATCAGATATTAAACTGATAAGAACAGATTCTATTTTCTTTTGGAAAAGTTGTATAAACACATTTCCTTTCAAAAACAGCTCAAACATTTTTTACATCATTTCATACACATAAAAACGGCAATAAGGCATAAAACACAGCATTTCTCGTAAAAAGTACATGTTGTTAAAATCAATGAAAACAACCATGAATAAAAGTACTTTCCTTGTAAACATCACATCTGTAAAAGCCATTTAAAATGTGTACTAACAAAGGTAAAACATTTTTAATGAAAAAACATGTTAAAAAGTCACTTTGTTAAAAGGCTGTCTTCAGTCCCTTGTACAGGAGCGGGGTGAGTCCTTATCAAGCTCACATCATCCTGCTCCTCTGAATAGATTACCATTCCGTCCTTCGGGGCTCAGAGGAGAGCCCTCCCCTAGGCGCATCGCCCTTGGCGCCGCAGCGCTGTCAGTCCGTGGTCGCCGGGACCTAGGGTGTTGTGGGGGACCCTTCGCCTGGGGTCGAGGCCCCCTTCCTTCCGTACCACTCCAGGGCTTCCGTGGCTATCATGGTCACTGCCTGGGGGATGGTCTCTACGCTTTTCCCTACCAGCAGGTTGCGGGAGGACCACAGTGCTTCCTTCAAGCACGTGAGGGTGGGCCAGATCTTGGTGAAGGCCTTCGATGGAATAGGCCTTCGGCCCACCCCATACAGCATGAGCTGAGGTGTTAGGTCCTCCCCTGCTGGCAGACACGGGGTGATCAGGGGGCCTGCTTCCTTCCATAGGTCCCTGGCAGCTCTGCACTCCCAGAGCATGTGCCTCACCGACTCTTCTTGGCCGCAGCCTGGTCGGGGGCACGCGGATGTCCCGTTATGAGTGCATAACGGGCCTGACCGGGAGGATCTCGTGGGCGACCATCCAGGACAGGTCCCGATGCCGATTCAGGAGAGCAGGATGGGCCACGTTGCGCCAAACCGTTGTGGGCTCGCCTATAGCACTGGACACACTGGTTCCCGTTCCTGTACAAGAGAGAGAAGAGAGCGGTGTTTAGTTAAAACCGTGACTTTATTTTTCCAGTTTAAAATGTCTTAAAAACTTCTGGAGCTGGACGTAGTGCGGGGTTAGCAGGAAAGAGACTGGGGCTCGCAGGTTGACTGGGATCAACCTCAGAGTCCTGAGGTAAGATCCCAGCCAGAACCGTGCGAGGGCACTAAGGTCTAGGAGCACGAGGACAGATGCAGAGCCTCGGTCTCACGCCATTAAAAGGTAATTTACCACCTTCACAAGTGCTGTCTCAGTGCTATGATGGGGTCTAAAACCAGACTGAAGCATTTCGTATACATTGTTGTTTTCAGGAAGGCAATGAGTTGTAGCGCAACAGCTTTTTCTACAATTTTTGAGAGGAATGGAAGATTCGATATAGGCCGATAGTTTTTATATTTTCTGGGTCAAGGTTGGGCTTTTTCAAGAGAGGCTTTATTACTGCCACTTTTAGTGAGTTTGGTACACATCCGGTGGATAGAGAGCCGTATATTATGTTATACATAGGAGGGCCAAGCACAGGAAGCAGCTTTCAGTAGTTTAGTTGGAATAGGGTCCAGTATGCAGCTTGAAGGTTTAGAGGCCATGATTATTTTCATCATTGTGTCAAGAGATAGAGTACAAGGCGGTGGCCCGTTCCTGTAGGTTCATGCTCTACAACATCCGCAGAGTACGACCCTGCCTCATACAGGAAGCGGCGCAGGTCCTAATCCAGGCACTCGTCATCTCCCGTCTGGATTACTGCAACTCGCTGTTGGCTGGGCTCCCTGCCTGTGCCATTAAACCCCTACAACTCATCCAGAACGCCGCAGCCCGTCTGGTGTTCAACCTTCCCAAGTTCTCTCACGTCACCCCGCTCCTCCGCTCTCTCCACTGGCTTCCAGTTGAAGCTCGCATCCGCTACAAGACCATGGTGCTTGCCTACGGAGCTGTGAGGGGAACGGCACCTCAGTACCTCCAGGCTCTGATCAGGCCCTACACCCAAACAAGGGCACTGCGTTCATCCACCTCTGGCCTGCTCGCCTCCCTACCACTGAGGAAGTACAGTTCCCGCTCAGCCCAGTCAAAACTGTTCGCTGCTCTGGCCCCCCAATGGTGGAACAAACTCCCTCACGACGCCAGGACAGCGGAGTCAATCACCACCTTCCGGAGACACCTGAAACCCCACCTCTTTAAGGAATACCTAGGATAGGATAAAGTAATCCCTCCCCCCTTAAAAGATTTAGATGCACTACTGTTCCACTGGATGTCATAAGGTGAATGCACCAATTTGTAAGTCGCTCTGGATAAGAGCGTCTGCTAAATGACTTAAATGTAAAATGTAAATGTACTAAAACACTTGTTTGATCCTATGTCCTGGCAGAGTTGTGCAGACTAAGGACAACTGAGCTTTGGAGGAATACGCAGATTTAAAGAGGAGTCCGTAATTTGCTTTCTAATAATCATGATCTTTTCCTCAAAGAAGTTCATGCATTTATTACTGCTGAAGTGAAGGCCATCCTCTCTTTTGGAATGCTGCTTTTTAGTTAGCTTTGCAACAGTATCAAAAATAAAATGTAGGATTGTTCTTATTTTCCTCAATTAGGTTGAAAAATATATATGATGATGAGCAGCAGTGAGGGTTCTTCGATACTGTCTTTCCAAGCTAGTTGGAAGACTAAAAAAAAAAGTGTTCATTGGATAAATGTGGCGACTATTCTCTTGCTGGGCTTTTTCAGGCATTGTGGGCGTGTTTTGAGAGGTTATTGGTCTAGATATTTTAGCTGGACCTGGCAACCCTGCCATTATCCCACATCCCCATCATTTCACAATGCCACAAAGACATATTCTCCTCAGGAAAAGTTTATTGTTAAAATGTCAAAGAAATACATTACATAAGAGACACACGCACATTTTTCACGACTTATACATAATCAGTTTACATTTATTTACAGTAGAAAAATAATGATATTTAAAGTTTACATGAGTATATGTACTACAGTTACATTTTTAAATATTTTTTTTTTATGATTTAGAAATGGATAATGTGAACCATTTCGGTCAAAAATCATCCTTTAATACATTCACGCATTTGAATAGTAATATTATAAATTACAGCATTAAATTCATGCCAGCAACAACCTTACACACAACAATTGGAGGAATATATTGTACGTTATTAGTAAGGTACTGTATCTTTGGATGCATTGAATGAGGAAGATAAGGGGAAGTCATAGGCTGGGAGTTATACAGAGGTGGATCACGAGCAGAGAATTGATTTACATAAGAGACGTCACAATAGTGAGGTGTGTGTCAGGGATATGGCCCAGATTTCTTCTGTCGGAGCCGTTCTCGCCAAGTTACCGTCTCCGATGTCATTGTTTGGTGTGAAAATGACCACGGAAGTTGGCCAGACAGCACAAACAGATCGGACTGATGGATAATAATTGGACAGGAGAACCAGGAGTGGTGTGTCGAGGTCGTCACATACACTCAGATGATGGCGTTGAGGTCTTGTGTCCCAAATGGCACCCTATTCCCTAAACAGTGCACTACTAGACCAGGGAGGGCCCACATGTAGGCGACAGGGTGTCATTTAGAAGGCAGTATGCGACTCATAGTGCTTCGGGTTGTCACTCAGACCCCCAGGTGTTTGTTAAGCCGGCTGAGGGCGTCGCCCACGATGTCCAGGTCGTGTCTCAGCTCCTCCACCACGCTGTTAATGCTGGGAGTGTCCTTCAGAACGTCCACACTCTGGGTGTAGGGGTTATATCGCACCGTAAACGGCCGCTTGATCGTCTTGGCAAACTCCCTGCAGGATGGGGAAGAATGAGTTATTATGGATATCTAGAAGAGACTAACTGATGGGGAAGAATGAGTTATTATGGATATCTAGAAGAGACTATATCTAAAAGCCTTTATGCGTTCCCACACTGATGGTAGGAATCAGTAACAGACTATGTTCAGGTTGCAAGTTCAAACCCCCGAGCTGACAAGGTACAAATCTGTCGTTCTGCCCCTGAACAAGGCAGTTAACCCACTGTTCCCCGGTAGGCAGTCATTGAAAATAAGAATTTGTTCTTAACTGACTTGCCTATAGTTAAATAAAAGGTAAAAATAAAATTTAAAAAATGTATCAATCCAGTAACACTTTATTTACAGGGTACCTACACAAGGACATCATAACACATTCACGACCCGTACATAACCCATACATAAACAGTACGCACGTCCTTATGAAGGTAATCAACCTTTAAATAATGTGTTACTATACAGTAAGATTCCAGATGCCCTTGGACCCTAAGGGTTTCACTCCTCACCTCATCTTGACTTTGGCCTCCTCGAAGCTGTCGGACACAAAGTAGACGTCCTGAAATGTGGTGATGATGCACTCTTGTTTACATGTGACCTTGGGGTCAAAGGGCATGATGACGGCGTTACCAGACAGAGCATGCTGGAGGGGGGAGGAAGAACAAAACATCTGGAATGTGCTGAGGCTGTGCCCTAAAATGGCAGTTTATTCCACATAATGCATTACTTTTCCAATGGTCCAGTTTCCCAGGCCCAGATTAAGACTAATCTTGTAAAAAAATATATATTTTTAAAAAAAAATCAGCATTCTCCCCTAAATAAATAACTCTGTTTGTAATACAATATTCCCTTTAGTTTCTAATATAACAGTAAATGTGTTGACTTGACAGTCGCTGGACCCGTGTTAGAGTCCCAGACACCACCCCCACCCCCACCCAGATTTTGCTACAATGATATTGATATACCTTGAGTTCACTGATGGAGGACAGCAGGCCTGCTCCATAAGCTCTCAGCTTCCCCTCCTGTTTACACAGGCCGAACTCCACCGTGAAGAAATAACACTGAAACACAACAACACATGTAAGAGTCAGTAATGAGATGTGAACTGCCCCTCTAGGTTCTAGCACGGTCCCAGACCTGTTTGTGGTCTTGTGCCAACTCTGATTGGTCATTGTCACATCAATAATGATAAGAGTTGACAAGACAGAACAATCAGATGTAGGACCAGGCTAACAAGGTTCAAGGTTGGTGACTAAGCTATTCTCAACCAACCAGCCAAGTTCAGGGTTGGTGACTAAGCTATTCTCAACCAACCAGCCAAGTTCAGGGTTGGTGACTAAGCTATTCTCAACCAACCAGCCAAGTTCAGGGTTGGTGACTAAGCTATTCTCAACCAACCAGCCAAGTTCAGGGTTGGTGACTAAGCTATTCTCAACCAACCAGCCAAGTTCAGGGTTGGTGACTAAGCTATTCTCAACCAACCAGCCAAGTTCAGGGTTGGTGACTAAGCTATTCTCAACCAACCAGCCAAGTTGACTAAACTAATCTCAACCAGCCAAGTTCAGGGTTGGTGACTAAGCTAATCTCAACCAGCCAAGTTCAGGGTTGGTGACTAAACTAATCTCAACCAGCCATCCTTGAGAAGAAGGTGAGTAATGTTACTAGACAGCAGTGGTATAAAGTAAAAAATACTTTCAAGTACTACTTAAGTCATTTTTTAAAAGTATCTGTACTTTACTATTTATATTTGACAACTTTTACTTTACTACATTCCTGAAGAAAAGAAAATAATTTTTACTCTGTACATTTTCCCTGACACCCAAAAGTACTTGTTACATTTGAAATATCATTTCTATGAAGGTATCTTTACTTTTACTCAAGTATTGGGTACTTTCAAACCACTGATCACGGTACTTTTTGTTACAGAATCTACAAGGTTCAGTGTTGGTGCTAAACTGATCTCAAGCACCAGTCAGAATTGTTTGAAACTTTTGTATGTAATATAACATCTATTATATTCAGTGCTGGTACAAAACTAATGTCCCTGGGAAGGTTAGTGTTAGACAGGATGCCTACACAGTGGCCTGGGTCTGTATGGCTAGTGTTAGACTGAATGACTACTCTAACCGTCCCTGGGAAGGTTAAGGTTAGACAGGATGCCTACACAGTGGCCTGGGTCTGTATGGCTAGTGTTGGACAGGATGACTACTCTAACCGTCCCTGGGAAGGTTAAGGTTAGACAGGATGACTACTCTAACCGTCCCTGGGAAGGTTAAGGTTAGACAGGATGACTACTCAGTGGCCAGGGTCTGTATGGCTAGTGTTAGACAGGATGACTACTCAGTGGCCAGGGTCTGTATGGCTAGTGTTAGACAGGATGACTACTCACAGTGGCCAGTGTCTGTATGGCTAGTGTTAGACAGGATGACTACTCAGTGGCCAGGGTCTGTATGGCTAGTGTTAGACAGGATGACTACTCACAGTGGCCAGGGTCTGTATGGCTAGTGTTGGACAGGATGACTACACAGTGGCCAGGGTCTGTATGGCTAGTGTTGGACAGGATGACTACTCAGTGGCCAGTGTCTGTATGGCTAGTGTTAGACAGGATGACTACTCAGTGGCCAGGGTCTGTATGGCTAGTGTTGGACAGGATGACTACTCAGTGGCCAGGGTCTGTATGGCTAGTGTTGGACAGGATGACTACTCTAACCGTCCCTGGGAAGGCTAGTGTTAGACAGGATGACTACTCTAACCGTCCCTGGGAAGGCTAGTGTTAGATAGGATGCCTACACAGTGGCCAGGGTCTGTATGGCTAGTGTTAGACAGGATGACTACTCACAGTGGCCAGGGTCTGTATGGCTAGTGTTAGACAGGATGACTACTCACAGTGGCCAGGGTCTGTATGGATAGTGTTAGACAGGATGACTACTCACAGTGGCCAGGGTCTGTATGGATTCATCTGAAGCTCCGAGGGAAGCCAGGCCGATCTCCTGGGAGAACTGGGCGAAGCTGGGCTCAGCCAGCAACGGGACGTGACCCAGCAATTCATGGCATGTGTCTCTGTGTGACCAGAAACAAGAAACGCTGAGTTATACAGCCCTTTATTTACTTTGCTTATACACTGAATGTATAGAGTACATAATGTATGTAATATATGTAGTGTGTAATATGTATAGTGTGTAATATATGTACTATGCAATGTGTGTAGTATGCAAGGTAAATAAACACAGAATAAATGGAGAACCTAGCTAACTAGCTCACGAGATTATACCCTACAGTTGGACATACTGGAGCCTTTCAGGTCATTCAGAATGTTGGTTAAGGGCCCTTCACTGAGGAATGTGGTTGTTCGTGATCATTGTGCATGTTTTGTATTTCCTATGCTGCCGTGCTGATGGAATTTTTGTGTAACTGTAAAAATGCAGGGCTCACTTGCAAGAGAGACCTTGGTCTAAATGGGACACCCTGCTAAAATAAATGATGTATTGGGGTACTTACGGCTCTGGTGTGTAGAGGGGGTCGGAGCTGTGTCGGACATACTGGGTACAGTGGAACACACGGAAGGCCAGACCAGCTAGGAAGTCTCTGGGGGAGAGGTAACCTGCCACAGGCCTGATGGTAAAGCCTGTCCTCTCTAAAAGATTCAAGGCAATGTCACATACTGGATCCAAACTGTCACAAACAGAGGCCTGTTTCTGATCAATCTTACAAAATATTATATTTAAAAAAAAATGTTTATTTTCAGCAAACTTAACATGTATAAATATGTGTATGAACATAACAAGATTCAACAACTGAGACAAACTGAACAAGTTCCACAGACATGTGACTAACAGAAATTGAATAATGTGTCCCTGAACAAAGGGGGTCAAAATCAAAAGTAACAGTCAATGCAGCTGGTGGCCACACCAGATACTAAGTACTGCAGTGCATCTCCTCATGGACTGCACCATATTTTCCAGTTCTTGCTGTGAGATGTTACCCCACTCTTCCACCAAGGCACCTGCATGTTCCCAGACATGGCCCTAGCCCTCACTCTCCGATCCAACAGGTCCCAGACGGAACACTGATATTCCTGTCTTGCAGGAAATCACACACAGAACGAGTAGAATGGCTGGTGGCATTGTCATGCTGGAGGGTCATGTCAGGATGAGCCTGCAGGAAGGGTACCACATGAGGAAGGAGGATGTCTTTCCTGTAACGCACAGCGTTGAGATTGCCTGCAATGACAACAAGCTCAGTCCGATGATGCTGTGACACAGCGCCCCAGACCATGACGGACCCTCCACCTCCAAATTGATCCCGCTCCAGAGTACAGGCCTCAGTGTAACGCTCATTCCTTCGACAATAAACGTGAATCCGACCATCACCCCTGGTGAGACAAAACCGCGACTCGTCAGTGAAGAGCACTTTTTGCCAGTCCTATCTGGTCCAGCGACGGTGGGTTTGTGCCCATAGGCGACGTTGTTGCCGGTGATGTCTGGTGAGGACCTGCCTTTCAACAGACCTACAAGCTCTCAGTCCAGCCTCTCTCAGCCTATTGCAGACAGTCTGAGCACTGATGGAGGGATTGCGTGTTCCTGGTGTAACTCGGGCAGTTGTTGTTGCCATCCTGTACCTGTCCCGCAGGTGTGATGTTCGATTGTACCGATCCTGTGCAGGTGTTGTTACACGTGGTCTGCCACTGCGAGGACGATCAGCTGTCCGTCCTGTCTCCCTGTAGCGCTGTCTTAGGCGTCTCACAGTACAGACATTGCAATTTATTGTCCTGGCCACATCTGCAGTCCTCATGCCTCCTTGCAGCATGCCTAAGGCACGTTCACGCAGATGAGCAGGGACTCTGGGCATCTTTCTTTTGGAGTTTTTCAGTCAGTAGAAAGGCCTCTTTAGTGTCCTAGGTGTTCATAACTGTGACCTTAATTGCCTGCCGTCTGTAAGCTGTTAGTGTCTTAACGACCGTTCCACAGGTGCATGTTCATTAATTGTTTATGGTTCATTGAACAAACATGGGAAACAGTGTTTAAACCCTTTACAGTGACAATCTGTGAAGTTATTTGGATTTTTAGGAATTATCTTTGACAGACAGGGTCCTGAAAAAGAGACGTTTCTTTTTTTGCTGAGTTATATATATATATATAATTATGATATATATATTATATATATATATATATATATATGTTACATTTATTTTACCATTAAAGTCTAACACGCTCTTGCTCTGTCTGTATCTCTGTTTCTGTCTCTCTGTTTATCCATCTGTGTGTGTCTCTCTGTCTCTCTCTCTCTAACACACACAGTATATACACACACAAGCCACCCCCCACCCATCTCACCTCTAAGGAAGCGTGATACGTCCTCTAGCTGGGGTATGTTATCCTCTCTACATTCACAGTGTTTGGCCAGTAGAGGCAGATTCTTCAGGTACTCTCTACAGGCGTGGGTAGGGTACAGCTTGTTGAGCTCCCGGTACACCACCCCCCACCCATCTCACCTCTAAGGAAGCGTGATACGTCCTCTAGCTGGGGTATGTTATCCTCTCTACATTCACAGTGTTTGGCCAGTAGAGGCAGATTCTTCAGGTACTCTCTACAGGCGTGGGTAGGGTACAGCTTGTTGAGCTCCCGGTACACCACCGCCCACGTCGCCAACTCCTCCTCTGTAAACTCTATACGAGGGATAGGATCCCCACTGAAAGATAAGGACATGATCATGGCTGTTATTAGAATATAGTAGAGTAGAATACAGTAGAGTAGAATAGAGTAGAATACGGTAGAATAGAGTGGAGTAGAATATAGTAGAGTACAGTAGAATACATTAGAATATAGTAGTGCAGTAGAATAGAATACAGTAGAATAGAGTACAGTAGAATAGAGTACAGTTCAGTAGAATGGAGTATAGTACCGTAGAATATAGTAGAGCACAGTAGAATATAGTAGAGTAGGTTAGAGTAGAATAGAATAGAGTACAGTAGAATATAATAGAATACAGTACAGAGGACTAGAGTAGAGTGCAGTAGAATATAGTAGAGTAGAATACAGTAGAGTAGAATATAGTAGAGTACAGAATACATTAGAATATAGTAGAGTAGAGTGCAGTAGAATAGAGTACAGTACAGTACAGAGGAATAGAGTACAGTACAGTGGAATAGAGTAGAGTGCAGTAGAATACAGTAAAGTAGAATACGGTAGAATAGAGTGGAGTAGAATATAGTAGAGTACAGTAGAATACATTAGAATATAGTAGAGTTCAGTAGAATAGAGTACAGTAGAATAGAGTAGAGTACAGTAGAACTAGAATAGGAGGAAACTTGATATGGGATCCATTATTCGATTATAATTATCTTTTATTCTTGTAAAATGTGTTATTTCAACCATAATGTACTTACTGTCTGTAGTTCATGGCGAGATCAGCGAAATGCTTCCTCCTCCTTCTGTAGACGTTGTCCTTGAAGCCCTGTGAGAAGAGGGTGAGATCTAACGTCGTTATGAAAACAAACATCAAGATAAAGTCATGTATAAACGTTATAAAGTAATGCCCTAGTTTCTAGAATGATATTACATACCGGATGGTCAGCATACAAGTCTGATCCGTACATTAGAACCCGGTTCGCACACTTGTCCAGATCTGAGATCTTCTTGGGGAACCAGGGGACATTTTCTATATCTGAAATCGAAAGGATTTGTTTTTCCACTTAAAATTAGGTCCATTGTGTATTTGTAAAGATTGGAATATACTTCTGTGAGACTAAGTGTAAATACGGTATACTGTTGCAATATAAAAAACTTTACTCAATATACTGTGATAGAATATACTCTTTAACAAAACGTAGAAATCAATCATTTAAAAATCATGTTAAAAAAATTATACTTTGGCATACCTTCTTCAGGTAAACAGGAGTTATCAGGAGGGTCCATGTCCACTACGTTAACGTGCTTACGTAGCAGCTGAATGATCTCGTTGAGCTGCTCGTGATCGCTGTCACAGTCCACGAAGATCTCAAATTCAGAGTTACGCCTTTTCGATTTTCTGGATTCTATGTGGACAAGATTGACGTGGTTTTCCTGTAAAATAAATGGAATATATATATATTTTTTAAAAGGTGTTTTATTTGTTACATATACAATATAATGTGTGTAATCTATAATCTGCTGTTACGTTTGTAATATATTGTTCAGTAATGTTTATGGAAATCACATCATGCAAAACAGTGGAGGCCTGCATTGCCTAGTTACTTCACCCCTACCTACATGTACAAATTACCTCAACTAACGTGTATCACCGCATACTGACTCCATACCGGTACCCCCTGTATATAGCCTCGTTGTTATGTTATTGTGTCACCTTCTATTATTTTTTTACTTTAGTTTATTTGGTAAATATTTTCTTAACTCTTCTTGAACTGTACTGTTGGTTAATGGCTGCACTGTTGGTTAAGTAATAATTCCACGGTAAACTACCCGTTTGTATTCGGCGTATGTGACATATAAAGTTTGATTTGATAATCACGTTGAACCAACATAGCCTAAATAGACCAATTTATAATCGGATTTTTACATCAGGTGAGATCAAAAAGTTTAAATAACATTGTTGTCACAAACGAGATACCTGGAAAAGTTTCAGCGCCTTCACTAGTCCTCCGACTTCATTCTTGAGTGAGAAGACAATAGCTGCTCGGCCGTCTGACGGCGCGTTCTTTTTCTCTGTTCTGCATTCTTCAATCTTTGTGAAGGTTGATTTGTTCATCTGTGTGTGGGAGGAAAAAGACAACAACAACAAAAACAGAAATTAGCGTCATGAGTCAACGACAGATTTGACGAATGCCCTTTTCAACAGCTAACTTTAATTAGTGTCTCTAGTATCCATCCAATGACGCGAGGGTAGGCTAGTATCCATCCAATGGCACTAGGGTAGCCTAGTATCCATCCAATGGCGCTAGGGTAGCCTAATATCCATCCAATGACGCGAGGGTAGGCTAGTATCCATCCAATGACGCTAGGGTAGCCTAGTATCCATCCAATGACGCGAGGGTAGGCTAGTATCCATCCAATGACGCGAGGGTAGGCTAGTATCCATCCAATGGCGCTAGGGTAGCCTAGTATCCATCCAATGACGCGAGGGTAGGCTAGTATCCATCCAATGACGCTAGGGTAGCCTAGTATCCATCCAATGACGCGAGGGTAGGCTAGTATCCATCCAATGACGCTAGGGTAGCCTAGTATCCATCCAATGACGCTAGGGTAGCCTAGTATCCATCCAATGGCGCTAGGGTAGGCTAGTATCCATCCAATGGCGCTAGGGTAGCCTAGTATCCATCCAATGACGCTAGGGTAGCCTAGTATCCATCCAATGGCGCTAGGGTAGGCTAGTATCCATCCAATGACGCTAGGGTAGCCTAGTATCCATCCAATGACGCTAGGGTAGCCTAGTATCCATCCAATGACGCTAGGGTAGCCTAGTATCCATCCAATGACGCTAGGGTAGCCTAGTATCCATCCAATGGCGCTAGGGTAGCCTAGTATCCATCCAATGACGCTAGGGTAGCCTATTATCCATCCAATGACGCTAGGGTAGCCTATTATCCATCCAATGAGGCTAGGGTAGCCTAGTATCCATCCAATGACGCACAGTCTGTCTGCCTGCGGTGGGACATTTAGTCACTCAGCTGTGAAGGTGGCAGCTGTTGAATGCACGTGGCCCGAAACTAAATATCAGTCGATATATACAACTATTTCAAGTGTTTTGGGAATTGTAAGGTTAAATAACTTGAAATAGTTGTATATATATATTTCAAGTTATTTAACCTTACAATTCCCAAAACACTTGAAATAGTTGTATATATATATATATATACAACTATTTCAAGTTATTTAACCTTACAATTCCCAAAACACACAACACGTCGACTGATATTTAGTTTCGGTCCACATGCATTCAACAGCTGCCACCTTCACAGCTGAGTGACTAAATGTCCCACCGCAGGCATATATATATATATATATATATATATATATATATATGCGCCTAGGACTACTTGGATTGATTTGTAAACTTGTACATTGAAGAAATACAATTAAACGTCAGAAAACAAATACACCACATTAAATAAGAAAGAAGCTAATTCACTTTGCTAACTAACAGCACGTTTAAATCCAGGTCTAAACTAGCCTATTAACTAATCAGTTGATCATACACGCACAATAACCGGAACAATATCCAGATCAGATGATTCACTTACTTTATCCCGATTATTTTACAGATAAAACTGTGTTCTCTAGTTTGTGGTTAAGAATTAAGATAACTCGTAAAAAATAAAAATAAACATTTTAATGTAATAGCAAAAACTATTGTACGTTTAACCTGTTTGGATTAGATTGGATTAGTGGCGAGGGTCAATCGATTTTAATCCCGTCATCACGTCAATGGAAATCAGCACCCCGGATAGCAATAACCCCATTTTAAGCGTTGGTTGGTTGGCGCTGTCCATTGTTCTGAATTTCACTGGCTCGGTGAAAGGCACAGTTTCAAGGCATCCAAATGGCCAATTAAATCAGTTTTTCATAACAATTAAGTAATAAATAAAACATAAAGCTAATATCTTAGTCTAATTACAGTCAACACGTTATTCAGTTAAAGTGCCATTTTGTAGCAATTATCCTATAGTCTAAAATAAATTTAGCTAATTTAATTTGCCACCAACTGTACATCCTTCAGTGACAATGAAATTAATTTGCTACCAACCATATTTCCCTCAGCTAATATGGACGAGACAGCGCGGGAAACCAGTTGTCGTTGGCCCCCAGTCAGTAGAATCCGTAGCAGCATTATAACAAGCGAGATAGCAGTTTGGGACACCGGACAGTGGCACAGAACGGGTCAAATTGGCAGGACAGCGCTGTAGGTGATTCGGCGTCTTGGTTTAACGAAGTAACGAAGGTGTGCCGGTGTCGGGTCCAAACACGAGATTTAAAGCAATCCCATTTAGGAGAGCGTGAGGTCGGAAGCCTATTATTAGCTCCTCTAATGCCACTTTAATCTACCACGCGAGATTAAGGTGCAGTTAATGGATCCAACACGATACTGTTTTAAGTGATTTTAATTTGATGTGAGTGATTATCTTACCCTATCACTTCTAATACGGGTATATATATTTATATTTTTTTATTTTATCGTTTTTATATATATTATAAATTGATGGTGAAAACGATATGTCTGTATCAGTAGGCTAGTTATAGAGAGGTAACGGGTAACATTTCTGATGAATGAGGAACTGAAATGTTAGATGTGTTTTAATTGATTTAGCCTAATTGGGAGTACAAGTGCTGTTTCAAGAGGTTCGAGTGATTCTATATTTACGATTTATAGATAAGTCTTTTCAACCTGGCAATGCAAGATATTTGCAATTATTTTTGGCAATGTTTTGTGTCCCTGCAAAGTTCTGCACTCATGAAGTTCTTAACGGTTGACGCATTGAAATGATCACCAGATTAAAACGGCTTAACCAGAGCTATATATATATACACACATGACTCTGGGTTTAACCAGTGACGACAAAAAAAACATGCAACTGTCGTTGATTACTGAGAAATTCATGTTTAGACTTACTAATTAGGCCACTACTAAATTGATATGACGTCTATCGCCAGATAGTGTTGTTTAAACAAATTGGGTTTTAAAAAAGTAGAATAACCCAATGCTTATCCCATTCAAACGGATATCCCAGTTCCAAATGCAAATGTATCGATAACTATAAAGAAAGTTGCCCATAACAAGAAAACAAATATCGAATAAGGCAGAAAAAAAGGAAATAATTTCTTACCTCATTGTTCAGTATCTTTTCTTCATTCCCGATGTTCATGGAGTCGAAAGATCTTCCTCGACGCGGTCCTACAATTTTATTGGAATACATATTAAAGTTCGGTACTATTTATTCCCCTGTCTTGCGGATGTTTATCGACTATGTAAAGTGGTAGTCTGCTAGGAGGAAGAGCAGGCGTTGGTATTTATCAACCACAATGCGGAGAGAGAGGAGGGGGCAGGATGGATGAGAGAGGAGGAGGCAGGATGGATGAGAGAGCAGGGGGCCAGGGGAGCGGAGAGGGGACAGGGTGGATGGGAGAGGAGGGGGCAGGGAGAGGAGAGAAGAGAAGGGGGCAGGGGAGAGGAGAGAGGAGGAGGAAGGGGAGAGGAGAGAAGAGAAGGGGGCAGGGGGGGAGAGGAGGAGGGTGAAGGAGGAGGAGGCAGGGGGGTGAAGGGAGAGAAGAGAAGGGGGCAGGGGAGAGGGAGAAGGGGAGGGGGAGGAGGAGGCAGGGTGAAGAGAAGGGGGCAGGGGGGGAGAGAAGAGGAGAGAAGAGAGGAGGGGGCAGGGGGAGAGGAGGGAGAGAAGAGAAGGGGGCAGAAGAGGGAGAGGGAGAGAGAGGAGGGGGCAGGGTGAAGGAGAGAGGAGGGGGCAGGGGAGAGGAGAGAGGAGGAGGCAGGGTGAAGGAGAGAGGAGGGGCAGGGGAGAGAGAGAGGAGGGGCATGGGAGTGGAGGGGAGAGGAGAGAGGAGGACGGGGAGAGGAGAGAAGAGAAGGGGGCAGGGGGAGAGGAGAGAGAAGGGGGCAGGGGAGAGGAGGGGAAAGAAGAGAGGAGGGGCAGGAGAGAGGAGAGGGGAGAGAGGAGGTGGCAGGAGGAGGATAGAGGAGGGGTAGCGGGGAGGATAGAAGAAATAGCAGGGGGTGCTGACGTGTGTGTGTGTGTGTGTGTGTGCGTGTGTGCTTCGTGTGTGTATGTGAGGAGGGGGAGGACAAGCAACAATAATATCAGTCGACAGCAAATGGAAAAAGAGAAGCGTCATGGGGAAATGAATTCATCTAAGATACCTTTTCATTTTGTCTGACGACCTAAAAGAGCCAACGGAAACATTACCGTACAGAGATCAAAGAGTAGAATATTCCTACAAGAAAGGCCTTTCGGATGACATATACGTTCCATTAAACCAATGTGTGTTGTTGTTGATGATTCATCTCTCATCATGTGGGGCTTTTCACTCTGATCTCAATTCCATTTTGTCATCATGGATTTTCCCATTCGTTGAGGTCAGCAAAAAAAAAACTCTCGTAAGTCTACTGAAGATATTTTATAACTCAATGCTGGTTAGAATAACCAGTAGCCTTCTCACTTACTGGTACTGTCCAGCAAACAGGGAATGAGATTACTGATCTGCATTGGGAACATGGTCCTAGTGTTAATTTAATAAACTACAACATTGTTTTGAAGATATGTAAGCGCTTCCTCATTTCTAACCAATCACACAGCTTCCAGTTCGGACAACATTGTAATAATCTCACGTGAGTGAATGCTTCCTGAAGCCGATGATGATGTTTGAAGATCTGTAAGCACTTCCTCATTTCTAACCAATCACACAGCTTCCAGTTCGGACAACATTCTAGTAATCTCACGCGAGTGAATGATTCCTGAAGCCGATGATGATGTTTGAAGATCTGTAAGCGCTTCCTCATTTCTAACCAATCACACAGCTTCCTGAAGCTGATAATGATGTTTGAAGAATACTTTTACAACTTTCAGGCTCTGGAAATATGTACCATTATAAACATATAAACATTTGACGTATATTGTTGAGTCCCAGACATTGTTTACATTGTTCATTGTTTACCTCTTGGGACCTTGTTGATCACGTTGCTCTCGGGTCCTTTCGAGAAAACAGGAAACGGTTAGTGATTTATTTCTAAAAGGATTAAACCTGATCCACACTTTACTTCACTGATTAGTAAAGTTCCTCGGTCTCCCGTCTCCCTACTTCTCCCCCATTCCTCTGCTTTTATAAATCTTCGTTGCACGTTTAGTACTTTGAGCTTTGAGTACTTTGAGCTTTGAGTACTTTGAGTACTTTGAGTACTTTGAGCTTTGAGCACTTTGAGTACTTTGAGTACTTTGAGCTTGGAGCACTTTGAGCTTTGTGACCTGGCAGGCTAAGCAGCCCCTGAAGGAAAAATTGTTACGGATATTTTTCTTTCACTTGGCTGAGTCTCGTGAGATTTGATTTTTAGATTAAGACTATTACTAATGGTTTTCATTACTTCTGGTGGATAACAAACACCTCAGGAGGGTTTGGGTGAATTCCATTTAAGTTTTTTTTTCAGTAAAATAACATTTCTGAGGGAAAAATTTGAATGTGGAATTTCAGTTTACTTCATGAATCGCCTGCGCCAGTGGCACCGGTGCCACCTCTTCACTAAGGTGCTATTAAGAAAATGACTTTCTGATGGACCAGACGCAGGTCTGTTTCCTCATCCACCATACAGTCCACTAAAGAGCCAAGGCTGTTGTACGTGTGGCCAGTGCACATGATGCCCCCCCCGCCCTGTCAGTTGGTTGACACGAGGACCGGCTTAACACAATCAGGGAAGCTGTGAAGGATGCTTCCTCTTCCCTGAGGGACAACGTGTATGAGATGGGGGGCAAGCACTCCTCTCCTTTCCAACAACACAAAGCAATGATGTGCACTTAGTGTAAAAACATTAGGAACATGACACGGCCTGACCAGGTGAATCCAGGTTAAAGCTATGATCCCTTATTTGATGTCACTTGTTAAATCCAATTCAATCAGTGTAGATGAAGCAGAGGAGACGGGCTAAATAAGGATTTTTAAGCCTTGAGACAATTGAGACATGGATTGTGTACGTGTGTCGTTCAGAGGGTGAATGGGCAAGATCAAATATTTAAGTGCCTTTGAACAGGGTATGGTAGTAAGTACCAGGCGCACCGGTTTGGGTGCGTCAAGAACTGCAACGCTGCTGGGGTTTTTCATACTCAACCGTTTCCCGTGTGTATCAAGAATGGTCCACCACCCAAAGGACATTCAGCCAACTGTGGAAAGCATTGGAGTCAACATGGACCAGCATCCCTGTGCAATGATTTTAACACCTTGTAGAGTCAACATGGACCAGCATCCCTGTGGAAGGATTTCGACACCTTGTAGAGTCAACATGGAAAAGCATCCCTGTGGAAGGCTTTCGACACCTTGTAGAGTAAACATGGACCAGCATCCCTGTGGAAGGCTTTCGACACCTTGTAGAGTCAACATGGACCAGCATCCCTGTGGAAGGATTTTGACACCTTGTAGAGTCAACATGGGCCAGCATCCCTGTAGAAGGCTTTCGACACCTTGTAGAGTCAACATGGGCCAGCATCCCTGTGGAACGCTTTCGACACCTTGTAGAGTCAACATGGACCAGCATCCCTGTGGAAGGCTTTCGACACCTTGTAGAGTCAACATGGGCCAGCATCCCTGTGGAAGGCTTTCGACACCTTGTAGAGTCAACATGGACCAGCATCCCTGTGGAAGGCTTTCGACACCTTGTAGAGTCAACATGGGCCAGCATCCCTGTAGAATGCTTTCGACACCTTGTAGAGTCCACATGGACCAGCATCCCTGTGGAAGGCTTTCAACACCTTGTAGAGTCAACATGGACAAGCATCCCAGAAGAAGGCTTTCAACACCTTGTAGAGTCCACATGGACAAGCATCCCAGTAGAAGGCTTTCGACACCTTGTAGAGTCAACATGGGCCAGCATCCCTGTGGAACGCTTTCGACACCTTGTAGAGTCAACATGGACCAGCATCCCTGTGGAAGGCTTTCGACACCTTGTAGAGTCAACATGGACCAGCATCCCTGTGGAAGGCTTTCGACACCTTGTAGAGTCAACATGGGCCAGCATCCCTGTGGAAGGCTTTCGACACCTTGTAGAGTCAACATGGACAAGCATCCCAGTAGAAGGCTTTCGACACCTTGTAGAGTCAACATGGGCCAGCATCCCTGTAGAAGGCTTTCGACACCTTGTAGAGTCAACATGGGCCAGCATCCCTGTAGAAGGCTTTCGACACCTTGTAGAGTCCATGCCCGGACTAATTGAGTCTGTTCTTAGGGCAAAAGGGGTTGCAACTCGATATTAAGAAGGTGTTCCTAATGTTTGTACATTCAGTGTAGGTTAGCTTTCTGTTTCCTTTCCTACTGCAACGATGTAGGTTAGCTTTCTGTTTCCTTTCCTACTGCAACGATGTAGGTTAGCTTTCTGTTTCCTTTCCTACTGCAACGATGTAGGTTAGCTTTCTGTTTCCTTTCCTACTGCAACGATGTAGGTTAGCTTTCTGTTTCCTTTCCTACTGCAACGATGTAGGTTTGCTTTCTGTTTCTTTTCAGACTACACCAAGCAATGATGTAGGTTAGCTTTCTGTTTCCTTTCATACTGCAATGATGTAGGTTAGCTTTCTGTTTCCTTTCCTACTGCAATGATGTAGGTTAGCTTTCTGTTTCTTTTCAGACTATACCAAGCAATGATGTAGGTTAGCTTTACTGAAATGATGTTTAGCTTTCTGTTTTTCATTACTGTTTCTTACTGAATGATGTAGGTTAGCTTTCTGTTTCTTTTACTGAAATGATGTAGGTTAGCTTTCTGTTTCTTTCCTACTGCAATGATGTAGGTTAGCTTTCTGTTTCTTACTGAAATGATGCAATGATGTTTCTTACTGAAATTATTAGATTAGCTTTCTGTTTCTTACTGAAATGATGTAGATTAGCTTTCTGTTTCCTACTTTCATTACTGCTGAAATGATGTAGGTTAGCTTTCTGTTTCCTACTGAAATGAGGTAGATTAGCTTTCTGTTTCTTTTCTGAAATGACTAGTTTAGCTTTCTGTTTCTTACTGAAATGATGTAGATTAGCTTTCTGTTTCTTACTGAAATGATGTAGGTTAGCTTTCTGTTTCCTTTCCTACTGCAATGATGTAGGTTAGCTTTCTGTTTCTTACTGAAATGATGTAGATTAGCTTTCCTTACTGAAATTATGTAGATTAACTTTCTGTTTCTACTTTCAGATTACTTCACTTACTGAAATGATGTAGGTTAAGCTGAAATGATGATTAGGTTACTGAAATGATGTAGGTTAGCTTTCTGTTTCTTACTGAAATGATGTAGGTTAGCTTTCTGTTTCCTTTCCTACTGCAATGATGTAGGTTAGCTTTCTGTTTCTTTTCAGACTATACCAAGCAATGATGTAGGTTAGCTTTCTGTTTCTTACTGAAATGATGTAGGTTAGCTTTCTGTTTCTTACTGAATGATGTAGATTAGCTTTCTGTTTCTTTTCAGACTATACCAAGCAATGATGTAGGTTAGCTTTCTGTTTCTTACTGAAATGATGTAGGTTAGCTTTCTGTTTCTTACTGAAATTATGTAGATTAGCTTTCTGTTTCTTACTGAAGTGATGTAGATTAGCTTTCTGTTTCTTACTGAAATGATGTAGGTTAGCTTTCTGTTTCCTTTCCTACTGCAATGATGTAGGTTAGCTTTCTGTTTCTTACTGAAATGATGTAGATTAGCTTTCTGTTTCTTACTGAAATTATGTAGATTAGCTTTCTGTTTCTTACTGAAATGATGTAGATTAGCTTTCTGTTTCCTACTGAAATTAGGTAGATTAGCTTTCTGTTTCTTACTGAAATGAGGTTGATTAGCTTTCTGTTTCTTACTGAAATGATGTAGGTTAGCTTTCTGTTTCTTACTGAAATGAGGTTGATTAGCTTTCTGTTTCTTACTGAAATGATGTAGGTTAGCTTTCTGTTTCTCACTGAAATGAGGTAGATTAGCTTTCTGTTTCCTACTGAAATGATGTAGTTTAGCTTTCTGTTTCTTACTGAAATGATGTAGATTAGCTTTCTGTTTCCTACTGAAATTATGTAGATTAGCTTTCTGTTTCCTACTGAAATGAGGTTGATTAGCTTTCTGTTTCTTACTGAAATGATGTAGGTTAGCTTTCTGTTTCTTTCCTACTGAAATGATGTAGGTTAGCTTTCTGTTTCTTACTGAAATGATGTAGATTAGCTTTCTGTTTCTTACTGAAATTATGTAGATTAACTTTCTGTTTCCTACTGAAATGAGGTAGATTAGCTTTCTGTTTCTTACTGAAATGATGTAGGTTAGCTTTCTGTTTCTTACTGAAATGAGGTTGATTAGCTTTCGGTTTCTTACTGAAATGATGTAGATTAGCTTTCTGTTTCCTACTGAAATTAGGTAGATTAGCTTTCTGTTTCTTACTGAAATGAGGTTGATTAGCTTTCTGTTTCTTACTGAAATGATGTAGGTTAGCTTTCTGTTTCTTACTGAAATGAGGTTGATTAGCTTTCTGTTTCTTACTGAAATGATGTAGGTTAGCTTTCTGTTTCTTACTGAAATGAGGTAGATTAGCTTTCTGTTTCCTACTGAAATGATGTAGATTAGCTTTCTGTTTCTTACTGAAATGATGTAGATTAGCTTTCTGTTTCCTACTGAAATTATGTAGATTAGCTTTCTGTTTCCTACTGAAATGAGGTAGATTAGCTTTCTGTTTCTTACTGAAATGATGTAGGTTAGCTTTCTGTTTCCTTTCCTACTGCAATGATGTAGGTTAGCTTTCTGTTTCTTACTGAAATGATGTAGATTAGCTTTCTGTTTCTTACTGAAATTATGTAGATTAGCTTTCTGTTTTCTACTGAAATGAGGTAGATTAGCTTTCTGTTTCTTTCTGAAATGAGGTTGATTAGCTTTCTGTTTCTTACTGAAATGATGTAGGTTAGCTTTCTGTTTCTTACTGAAATGATGTAGATTAGCTTTCTGTTTCTTACTGAAATGAGGTTGATTAGCTTTCTGTTTCTTACTGAAATGATGTAGATTAGCTTTCTGTTTCTTACTGAAATGATGTAGATTAGCTTTTGTTTCCTACTGAAATGATGTAGATTAGCTTTCTGTTTCTTACTGAAATGATGTAGATTAGCTTTCTGTTTCCTACTGCAATGATGTAGGTTAGCTTTCTGTTTCTTACTGAAATGATGTAGATTAGCTTTCTGTTTCTTACTGAAATTATGTAGATTAGCTTTCTGTTTCCTACTGAAATGAGGTAGATTAGCTTTCTGTTTCTTACTGAAATGAGGTTGATTAGCTTTCTGTTTCTTACTGAAATGATGTAGGTTAGCTTTCTGTTTCCTACTGAAATGAGGTAGATTAGCTTTCTGTTTCCTACTGAAATTATGTAGATTAGCTTTCTGTTTCTTACTGAAATGATGTAGATTAGCTTTCTGTTTCTTACTGAAATGATGTAGATTAGATTTCTGTTTCCTACTGAAATGATGTAGATTAGCTTTCTGTTTCTTACTGAAATGATGTAGATTAGCTTTCTGTTTCTTACTGAAATTATGTAGATTAGCTTTCTGTTGTAGAAACACTGTATGTTACCCTGGTAGATGGTAGATTTCCAGATAACTCCCTCTGCGCATTAGAACACACACAATGTATACCACAACATCTTCCCCCAGGCACCCCGACAGGTTCATGTACTTTATCATGATCTGCAACAGACACGTCCCTGTTCATCTCCAGATGCCGTGTCTCTCTGTCTTTGATCTCTCTTGGTCTGATCTGAGAGCAGACCCCCCCCCCCAGGTCCCCCTCTCCCCCCGTATGTCTGTCTTCTTCTTGACTGATCTTAATCCAGGTGGAACTTCATCCATGGCCTGTTTAGTTTACACACCCTCCCCCTTCCCCCATGGCAAAAACATCAAAGACAACCCAATACAAATACATGCCGTTTAGTGGTCCATTCTATCAGTTCAATGAGGTCAAAAGTCAGGAAAAGGTGTAGAATAACTATGGTGGGGGATGGGTCCATGATATTGATCTCTCTTGGGTGTCCATCTCTGTCCCCCCCCGTCTGCATGTTTGTCCACACACAGACTGTATGGATGTAGACTGGTGAAGCTGGAATGTTACCAAGACTCCCAATAGATTCATTAACATACAGTGCTAACAAAATATTTCTCTCCGGAAGATTATTATGGGCTGTCCTCAGGTATCTATTGCAGGGCATTCACACAGTGGGTGGATTATGAGAACACCTTTTAAATGAACGTACAAGGTAGTTGTTTGATGAAGTGCTTTCTGCCAATAGAATGTTAGGCAGCTAAGAACTCCTATCAAAAATCATAAGAGGATATATTTTTCTGTCCCCCATTGGCTGTTAGTACTAGTGCACACTTGAATGCTTGTTAGTACACACTTGAATGCACACTAGAGAACAGTTAGATTGGATAGTAATACATGTTGTGTATACTTGGGCTTCAGGCGTTCTCGTTGTGGCTTTGTTCTTCTTGGAGAGGAGAGATAGGGAGGGGGGAGAGGGAGAGAGGGAGATGGGGAGAGTGGGAGATAGGGAGATAGGGGGGAGATAGGGAGGGGGAGAGAGGAAGAGAGAGGGAGAGGGAGATAGGGAGATAGGGAGAGAGGGAGATAGGGAGGGGGATATGGAGGGGGGAGAGTGCTAACTAACTCCATTCACCCGTCTCATTTACAGAGAAAGAGCGAGAGAGACCATTGTATTCACCCATCTCATTTTTTAGACAGAGAGAGAGAGAGAGAGAGAGGGACCATTGTATCCACCCATCTCATTTTCAGAGAGAGAGAGAGAGAGAGAGTCCACTATATTCACCCATCTCATTTTCAGACAGAGAGAGAGAGAGAGAGAAAAATGTATTCATGGCCACTATATTCACCCATCTCATTTTCAGACAGAGAGAGAGAGAGAGAGAGAGAGAGAGAGAGAGAGAGAGAGAGAGAGAGAGTATCCACTATAATCACCAATCTCATTTTCAGACTAAGAGAGAGGGAGAGAGAAATGTATTCATGGCCACTATATTCACCCATCTCACTACCAAAACAGATACAACTGAGGGACCAACCTTGTAGTGTGGACAAGCCTCTACCAGTACTGTTAAATGATCAGATCTGCTTATTTAAACCTGTCTAGACCCTTTGATATTTGCATATCTGAAGGGTCTGGATAGTAAAAGAATAGTGGGTAAACGGTCTAGAGGGTAGGGTCTAGAGGGTAGGGTCTAGAGGGTAGGGTCTAGAGGGTAGGGTCTAGAGGGTAGGGTCAAGAGGGTAGGGTCTAGAGGGTAGGGTCTAAAGGGTAGGGTCTAGAGGGTAGGGTCTAGAGGGCAGGGTATTGTCTAGAGGGTAGGGTCTAGAGGGTAGGGTCTAGAGGGTAGGGTCTAGAGGGTAGGGTCTAAAGGGTAGGGTCTAGAGGGTAGGGTCTAGAGGGTAGGGTATTGTCTAGAGGGTAGGGTCTAGAGGATAGGGTCTAGAGGGTAGGGTCTAGAGGGTATTGTCTAGAGGGTAGGGTCTAGAGGGTAGGGTCTAGAGGGTATTGTCCAGAGGGTAGGGTCTAGAGGGTAGGGTCTAGAGGGTATTTTCTAGAGGGTAGGGTCTAGAGGGTAGGGTCTAGAGGGAAGGGTATTGTCTAGAGGGTAGGGTCTAGAGGGTAGGGTATTGTCTAAAAGAGTAGGGTCTAGAGGGTAGGGTATTTTCTAGAGGGTAGGGTCTAGAGGGCAGGGTATTGTCTAGAGGGTAGAATCTAGAGGGTAGGGTATTGTCTAGAGGGTAGGGTCTAGAGGGTAGGGTATTGTCTAGAGGGTAGGGTCTAGAGGGTAGGGTCTAGAGGGCAGGGTATTGTCTAGAGGGTAGGGTCTAGAGGGTAGGGTATTGTCTAAAAGAGTAGGGTCTAGAGGGTAGGGTATTTTCTAGAGGGTAGGGTTTAGAGGGCAGGGTATTGTCTAGAGGGTAGGGTCTAGAGGGTAGGATATTGTCTAGAGGGTAGGGTCTAGAGGGTAGGGTAGGGTCTAGAGGGTATGGTCTAGAGGGTAGGGTCTAGAGGGTAGGGTCTAGAGGGCAGTGTATTGTCTAGAGGGTAGGGTCTAGAGGGTAGGGTATTGTCTAGAGGGTATTGTCTAGAGGGTAGGGTCGAGAGGGTATGGGTATTGTCTAGAGGGTAGGGTCTAGAGGTTAGGGTATTGTCTGGAGGGTAGGGTCTAGAGGGCAGGGTATAGAGGGTAGGGTCTAGAGGGTAGGAGATTGTCTAGAGGGTATTGTCTAGGGGGTAGGGTCTAGAGGGTAGGGTATTGTCTAGAGGGTAGGGTCTAGAGGGTAGGGTATTGTCTAAAAGAGTAGGGTCTAGAGGGTAGGGTATTTTCTAGAGGGTAGGGTCTAGAGGGCAGGGTATTGTCTAGAGGGTAGAATCTAGAGGGTAGGGTATTGTCTAGAGGGTAGGGTCTAGAGGGTAGGGTATTGTCTAGAGGGTAGGGTCTAGAGGGTAGGGTCTAGAGGGCAGGGTATTGTCTAGAGGGTAGGGTCTAGAGGGTAGGGTATTGTCTAAAAGAGTAGGGTCTAGAGGGTAGGGTATTTTCTAGAGGGTAGGGTTTAGAGGGCAGGGTATTGTCTAGAGGGTAGGGTCTAGAGGGTAGGATATTGTCTAGAGGGTAGGGTCTAGAGGGTAGGGTAGGGTCTAGAGGGTATGGTCTAGAGGGTAGGGTCTAGAGGGTAGGGTCTAGAGGGCAGTGTATTGTCTAGAGGGTAGGGTCTAGAGGGTAGGGTATTGTCTAGAGGGTATTGTCTAGAGGGTAGGGTCGAGAGGGTATGGGTATTGTCTAGAGGGTAGGGTCTAGAGGTTAGGGTATTGTCTGGAGGGTAGGGTCTAGAGGGCAGGGTATAGAGGGTAGGGTCTAGAGGGTAGGAGATTGTCTAGAGGGTATTGTCTAGGGGGTAGGGTCTAGAGGGTAGGGTATTGTCTAGAGGGTAGGGTCTAGAGGGTAGGGTCTAGACGGTAGGGCATTGTCTAGAGGGTTGGGTCTAGAGGGTATTGTCTAGAGGGTAGGGTCTAGAGGGTATTGTCTAGAGGGAAAGGTCTAGAGGGTAGGGTCTAGAGGGTAGGTTATTGTCTAGAGGGTAGGGTCTAGAGGGTAGGGTCTAGAGGGTAGGGTCTAGAGGGCAGTGTATTGTCTAGAGGGTAGGGTATTGTCTAGAGGGTAGGATCTAGAGGGTAGGTTATTGTCTAGAGGGTATTGTCTAGAGGGTAGGTTATTGTCTAGAGGGTATTGTCTAGAGGGTAGGGTCTAGAGGGCAGTGTATTGTCTAGAGGGTAGGTTATTGTCTAGAGGGTAGGTTATTGTCTAGAGGGTATTGTCTAGAGGGTAGGGTCTAGAGGGTAGTTGGTCACAGATACCTTGAAAGAAAAAGTAGGGGCATGGATCAGAAAACCAGTCAGTATGTGGTGTGACCACCATTTGCCTCATGCAGCACGACAAATCTCCTTCATTAGAGTTGATCAGGCTGCTGATTGTGGCCTGTGGAACGTTGTCCCAGTCTTCTTCAATGGCTGTTCAAAGTTGCTGGATATTGCTGGGAACTGGAACACGCTGTCGTACAAGACAATCTAGAGCATCCCAAACATACTCAATGGGTGACATGTCTGGTGAGTTGCAGGCTATGGAAGAACTGGGACATTTTCAGCTTCCAGGAGCAACCAGTCACACAATTAATCATCAGCTAGGCCTGCGCCCTAAACAAAGCATACCACCAGCCCAGCGTTGTAGGCCAATGAATCAACATTTCACTAACAGAGGTCCTTCAACTGATACCCACCTGATAACATGGATTATAAATGTACACAGAACTACGCAATACTGAATGGTCTACTGCTGCTTATGTCCACTTCCTGAGGGAGGTGTGTGTGTGTATATGTGTGTGTATGTGTGTGTGTGTGTGAGGGAGGTAGGGGTCTCTTCTTAATGAGCTCCCATTCTTTTCATGGCAGAACAAACAGCAGCAGATGCTGCTTGGTGACATACAGGGATCACAGTGTACACAGAGACACAACAGGGACAGCTTCCAGTACCAGCAGCACCTGCTGTAGCCAGTATGTACTGGAGTTAGTTACCGTAGCTAGTATATACTGGAGTTAGTTACTGTAGCTAGTATATACTGGAGTTAGTTACTGTAGCTAGTATATACTGGAGTTAGTTACTGTAGCTAGTATATACTGGAGTTAGTTACTGTAGCTAGTATATACTGGAGTTAGTTACTGTAGCTAGTATATACTGGAGTTAGTTACTGTAGATAGTTAGTATATACTGGAGTTAGTTACTGTAGCTAGTATATACTGGGGTTAGTTACTGTAGCTAGTATATACTGGAGTTAGTTACTGTAGCTAGTTAGTATATACTGGAGTTAGTTACTGTAGCTAGTATATACTGGGGTTAGTTACTGTAGCTAGTATATACTGGAGTTAGTTACTGTAGCTAGTATATACTGGAGTTAGTTACTGTAGCTAGTATATACTGGAGTTAGTTACTGTAGCTAGTATATACTGGGGTTAGTTACTGTAGCTAGTATATACTGGAGTTAGTTACTGTAGCTAGTATATACTGGAGTTAGTTACTGTAGCTAGTATATACTGGAGTTAGTTACTGTAGCTAGTATATACTGGAGTTGTAGCTAGTATATACTGGAGTTAGTTCATGTAGCTAGTATATACTGGAGTTAGTTACTGTAGCTAGTATATACTGGAGTTAGTTACTGTAGCTAGTTTATACTGGAGTTAGTTACTGTAGCTAGTATATACTTGAGTTAGTTACTGTAGCTAGTATATACTGGAGTTAGTTACTGTAGCTAGTATATACTGGAGTTGTAGCTAGTATATACTGGAGATGTAGCTAGTATATACTGGAGTTAGTTACTGTAGCTAGTATATACTGGAGTTAGTTACTGTAGCTAGTATATACTGGAGTTGTAGCTAGTTTATACTGGAGTTAGTTACTGTAGCTAGTATATACTGGAGTTAGTTACTGTAGCTAGTATATACTGGAGTTAGTTACTGTAGCTAGTATATACTGGAGTTGTAGCTAGTATATACTGGAGTTAGTTAATTGTGCTAGTATATACTGGAGTTAGTTACTGTAGCTAGTATATAGTGGAGTTAGTTACTGTAGCTAGTATATACTGGAGTTAGTTACTGTAGCTAGTATATACTGGAGTTGTAGATAGTATATACTGGAGTTGTAGCTAGTATATACTGGAGTTGTAGCTAGTATATACTGGAGTTAGTTACTGTAGCTATTATATACTGGAGTTAGTTACTGTAGCTATTATATACTGGAGTTAGTTAATGTAGCTAGTATATACTGGAGTTAGTTACTGTAGCTAGTATATACTGGGGTTAGTTATTGTAGCCAGTATATACTGTAGTTAGTTATTGTAGCCAGTATATACTGTAGTTAGTTATTGTAGGCAGTATATACTGGAGTGAGTTACTGTAGCTACTATATACTGGAGTTAGTTACTGTAGCCAGTATATACTGGAGTTATATACTAGCTACAGTATCGACAGTAACTACCAGAGTTAGTTACTGTAGCTAGTATATACCGGAGTTATATCTTGTCACGATATCTCTGTGCATTCAAATTGCCATCGATAAAATGCAATTGTGATCGTTGTCCGTAGTTTATGCCTGCACATACCATAACCCCACCGCCACCATGGAGCCCTCTGTTCACAACGTTGACATCAGCAAACCGCTCGCCCACACACAACGCCATACACGTGGTCTGTGGTTGTGAGGCCGGTTAGACAAATTCTCTAAAACGATGTTGGAGGCCGTTTCTGGTAGCGAAATTAACATTAAATTCCCTGGCAACAGTTCTGGTGGGCATTCCCGCTCTCTCAAAACTTGAGACATCTGTGGCATTGTGTTGTGTGACAAAACTGCACATTTTAGAATGACCTTTTATTGTCCCCAGCACAAGGTGCACCTGTGTAATGATCATGCTGTTTAATTGGGGCGGCAGGTCTGGTTGTTAGAGCGTTGGGCCAGTAAATGAAAAGTTGCTGGATCAAATCCCCGAGCTGACAAGGTAAGAATCTGTCGTTCTGCCCCTGAACAAGGCAATTCACCCACTGTTCCCCGGTAGGCCGTCATTGTAAATAACTATTAGTTTTTTTTAACTGACTTGCCTAGTTAAATAAAGTTAACATATAAAATCAGTTTGTTGATATGCCACACCGGATGGATTATCTTGCCACACCTGATGGATTATCTTGCCACACCTGATGGATTATTTTGCCACAGCGGATGGATTATCTTGGCAAAGGAGAAATGTTCACTTAAAGGGATGTGAACACAATTAAATAGAAATCAGTCTTTTTGTGCGTATGGAACATTTCTAGGATTTTACTTCAGCTCATGAAACATGGGACCAACTCTTTAAATATTTTTTGTTCAGTGTACATCACACAAAGACACAACAGGGAAACAGGGACAGCTTCGAGTAACATCTGCTGTAGCTAGCGAAAGACAATGTCGAAAACAAATGTAAACCAGTTTTTAAGCAAAACTTTTTTCAAAATGATTGACATGGAAAAGTAAAGGTCCAACCCACTGGGTATCTCATCACATCTGTATATGCCATGTCTTGAAATATGCTAATTATTATTCAAATTAAAAGTAAAGGTCCAACCCACTGGGTATCTCATCACATCTGTATATGCCATGTCTTGAAATATGCTAATTATTATTCAAATTAAAAGTAAAGGTCCAACCCACTGGGTATCTCATCACATCTGTACATGCCATGTCTTGAAATATGCTAATTATTATTCATATTAAAAGTAAATTCATATAAAATTATATAAATTATATAAAACATCTGACAGCAAGCTTTCTAACTCTGCCCATAACTTTTGGAAGAAGTCTTTTCCCAGAAGGTATGAATCATTGAGTCACTGTTAGTTTTACACTTAAGACATGTCTATGCCATTTTGCTGTAGAATTTGTTAATTTTGTCTCTTGTATAGTAAATTCTATACATTAGTTTATACTGGATTAAGCGTAGATTTTCATTAACTGTCATTTCGTTAGTTATGTTCCAACACAACACTTGTTGTGTAAGAGATTGTTAGTAGGATAGGCTTTGTGCAAGGTTTTGTATATCTTACCTAGCACATTTTTCTGACTCAAAAAGAATTCCATCAACATTGCTCTGATGTCCAAAAGATTTCAGATCTAAATTTTGTGATACAAAACTTAAGTTGCATGTATTTGAAAATGCCTACATTGGTTAGTCCCAAATTGCTTTTTAATTCTGTCATGGAAATAATTGTATTTCCTATTACCAAGACAGTTTCTATGCCTTTAGTTTTTCATGTGGGCCAATTTAAATCAGTTGAATTCTGAAAAGCTATCCAAGGATTGTTCCTTCCTTAAAACCATCCTCAGACTATTTATTCTATGAGTTGTATTATAAAGTATGTTATGGCCGAGTATTCTTTTTTAAAGTATGTCTTTGGTGGGGTAATTGGTATTACCAAGAATACATATAAAAGCTTTGGGAGCCATGCCGTTCTAAAGAGGTTTGTTTTGCCTGTAAGATTAATGGGAAGATTGTTCCATTTACTTAGACCTGCTTTTATGTTGTTGAGTAATGGGATAAAGTTATCTTTATATATTGGTTGTTTGTTGTCACTTATTAAGCATCCTAAGTATTTAAAAATAAATGTTGTGGTCCACTTAAAAGGATTCCTGAGTTTTACATTTGTTTTTTATTGCCATGAAGTTTTTTCCACGTAAATTTTATATCCTGAGATTTTAGAGTATTCTGATTTTTTTTTTAACAAGGGTGGCATTGAGTTTTCAATAATACTATTAGTCAGGTATATCAGGAGATTGCCAGCAAATAAGTTAAGTTTATATTCAGGTTTGACAATACCTGTTACGTTTGGATCCTATCTAATTCGTTCTGCAAGCAGTTCAATTGCCAGTGAAAACAGGAGGGGGATAGAGGACATCCCTGTCTTGTGCCCCTTTTTATAGCATTTTCATCAGATATTATTATGTATTATTTATGTATATGTTTGCTTTAGGATATGTTTATATTATTTTTATGAAATGTATTATTTCAGCTGGAAAGTTATAGACTTTCAAAGTTTTAGAAAGGCCAGTCAAGACGGTAGAAAGTATTTTTGGCATCAACAGCCATTATTAATAAATCTACATATTGTTTTTTTTGCGTATTGTATTATACTGAAACATGTTCTGGTATTTGTTTGTGTCTATTTTTAATAAACCCTATTTGATTCATATGCATCAAGTCTGCTAAGACTTTTGTCATTTTGTTGCTTTTGAGTTTTGTTATTATTTATTGTTGGGGCGGCAGCGTAGACTAGTGGTTAGAGCGTTGGACTAGTAACCGGAAGGTTGCAAGTTCAAACCCCTGAGCTGACAAGGTACAAATCTGTCGTTCTGCCCCTGAACAGGCAGTTAACCCACTGTTCCCAGGCCGTCATTAAAAATAAGAATGTGTTCTTAACTGACTTGCCTGGTTAAATAAAGGTAAAAAAATAATATTTATTAAACACATGCATCTGTAATCTGCGGGGGACTTTTTCCCATTTTTCCTGGTTTTAATGTAACTGAAATAACTGTTTGATACATAGAACTCGGAAGCACTGGATTAAGTGACGTGTGTTGTCATTTGAGAAAATAGAGGGGCTACTTTGTCCCAGAATGTCAAATAAACTTCTATTGGAAAGTCGTCCATACCTGGTGCTTTTCTCCACGCTGATAATTGCTTCAGGGTTATTGAGTCTAAGGCTGTAGGATCAGTCCAACTGTTATTTAATTATGATTTATTGGATTTTCAAAGAAGCTTTTAAAATTGTTATTAGTCAGGTATATCAGGAGATTGTGTATGTTTCACCATGTAAAGTACAATTCAACATTAGAAAACGGCCTTCTTGTTCCATGTGCTGGGATAAAAGGGAAAATGTCCTTCTTGTTCCATGTGCTGGGATAAAAGGGAAACAGGTGTAGTCTCATTTATCAGGATGCCTACACCTCTGCTATTACTACCGAAATTCTCTTTAAATGTTCAATTTATCTTTTGAAAATGTAAGTCTTTAAGTGTTCATATGTGTGTGTGTGTCCCCCATAAATTGGATTTTGTTGGCCCTCCCAGCCCCCATGTCCACATCCCTTGAATAGACCCCCATCTCCACTCTCAACAATAACTGTCATTGGATCTATAGATAAATCCTTCCTTCCCTCTTCCCCAAGCTTGTCCCTCTAAACCGTGGTGTAAAGTACTAAAGTAGTACTTTCAAGTATTTTTTACATATTAAGTCGTTTTCTGGGGTACTGGGGTACTTTACTTTACTATGTATATTTTTTAACTACTTTTACTTTCACTTCACTGCATTCCTAAAGAAAATGATGTACTTTATACTCCAAACATTTTCCCTGACACCCAAAAGTACTTGTTACATGTTGAATTCTTAGCAGTACAGGAACATTGTCTAATTCACACACTTATCAAGAGAACATACCTGGTCATCCCTACTGCCTCTGATCTGGTGGACTCACTAAACAGAGAACATCCCTGGTCATCCCTACTGCCTCTGATCTGGAGGACTCACTAAACAGAGAACATACCTGGTCGTCCCTACTGCCTCTGATCTGGTGGACTCACTAAACAGAGAACATCCCTGGTCGTCCCTACTGCCTCTGATCTGAAGGACTCACTAAACAGAGAACATCCCTGGTCGTCCCTACTGCCTCTGATCTGAAGGACTCACTAAACAGAGAACATCCCTGGTCGTCCCTACTGCCTCTGATCTGGTGGACTCACTAAACAGAGAACATCCCTGGTCGTCCCTACTGCCTCTGATCTGGTGGACTCACTAAACAGAGAACATACCTGGTCGTCCCTACTGCCTCTGATCTGGTGGACTCACTAAACAGAGAACATACCTAGTCGTCCCTACTGCCTCTGATCTGGTGGACTCACTAAACAGAGAACATACCTGGTCGTCCCTACTGCCTCTGATCTGGTGGACTCACTAAACAGAGAACATACCTGGTCATCCATACTGCCTCTGATCTGGTGGACTCACTAAACAGAGAACATACCTGGTCGTCCCTACTGCCTCTGATCTGGTGGACTCACTAAACAGAGAACATACCTGGTCATCCCTACTGCCTCTGATCTGGTGGACTCACTAAACAGAGAACATCCCTGGTCATCTCTACTGCCTCTGATCTGGTGGACTCACTAAACAGAGAACATCCCTGGTCATCTCTACTGCCTCTGATCTGGTGGACTCACTAAACAGAGAACATCCCTGGTCATCTCTACTGCCTCTGATCTGGTGGACTCACTAAACAGAGAACATACCTGGTCATCCCTACTGCCTCTGATCTGGTGGACTCACTAAACAGAGAACATCCCTGGTCATCTCTACTGCCTCTGATCTGGTGGACTCACTAAACAGAGAACATACCTGGTCATCCCTACTGCCTCTGATCTGGTGGACTCACTAAACAGAGAACATCCCTGGTAATCCCTACTGCCTCTGATCTGGTGGACTCACTAAACAGAGAACATCCCTGGTCGTCCCTACTGCCTCTGATCTGGTGGACTCACTAAACAGAGAACATCCCTGGTCATCCCTACTGCCTCTGATCTGGAGGACTCACTAAACAGAGAACATCCCTGGTCGTCCCTACTGCCTCTGATCTGGAGGACTCACTAAACAGAGAACATCCCTGGTCATCCCTACTGCCTCTGATCTGGTGGACTCACTAAACAGAGAACATCCCTGGTCATCCCTACTGCCTCTGATCTGGAGGACTCACTAAACAGAGAACATACCTGGTAATCCCTACTGCCTCTGATCTGGTGGACTCACTAAACAGAGAACATCCCTGGTCGTCCCTACTGCCTCTGATCTGGTGGACTCACTAAACAGAGAACATCCCTGGTCATCCCTACTGCCTCTGATCTGGAGGACTCACTAAACAGAGAACATCCCTGGTCATCCCTACTGCCTCTGATCTGGAGGACTCACTAAACAGAGAACATACCTGGTCATCCCTACTGCCTCTGATCTGAAGGACTCACTAAACACATGCTTCATTTGTAAATGATATCTGAGCGTTTGAGTGGGCCCCTGGCTATCTGTAAATGATATCTGAGCGTTGGAGTAGGCCCCTGGCTATCTGTAAATGATATCTGAGCGTTGGAGCGTTCCCCTGACTATCTGTTGGTTGAAAAATATCAAATATATTTTGATTTGTTTAACACTTTTTTGGTTACTACATGATTCCCTATGTGTTATTTCATAGCTTTGATGTCTTCACTATTATCCTACAAATGTAGAAATATAGTCAAAATAAAAACCCTTGAATGAGTAGGTGTTGCCAAATTTTTGACAGGTACTGTATATATTTTTATTTTAGATTTTTCAGGGGTGCCCTCAGTACCCCTACTTCCCGCAGCTATGTATAAAAGATCAGATGTACTATGTTATGTACATAGCTACGTACATCTCAAGAGATGATTCCCTCTCAATTAGCTACAGTCCATTCAGAGTTCACAACATGGACCTGCCGCACAACCCAAATAATTACTTAAGGCAATGTTTTTTTTATTAAGATGAGGAAGTAGCCTACACTGTAACATCCTTCCTTCCTTCGTAGTTGGTTATCACCACAACAAAGTCATGCATTTGTATGGACCAGGAAGCGTTAGTATCTCTCAGATGACGTCGGGCTGCAACGAGGGGACAGTTTCATTGTGATCATGTTTACAGGAGATAGAGTGACAGGGAACTCAGGAAATGACTTGAAGGGGCTCTGATTACAGTCAGTTACTAAACACAGCCAGGGGTTCCTTTATTGTGCGCTGCTAGGGCTGTCTGTAGGGCCAGGTGGGTCCACTCAACAGACTAGGGCTTCGTCCCAAATGATACCCTACTCCCTAAATAGTGCACTACTGTTAACCAGAGCCATATGGGCATTACATAGGGAATAGGGTGCCATTTGGAACCCAGAAGACGGTTTAGAAACAGGTGACAGAACCGGAAGTTGAAATGAATGGCCCCACACCAAATTGGGCATCACCTGATCATACTGTACAGACGCACCATCCATTAGTTAGCCTGCGTTAACCTTCTCTTCACTCAATTAGTTATCCTGTAATAACCTCCTCTTCACTCAATTAGTTATCCTGTAATAACCTTCTCTTCACTCAATTAGTTATCCTGTAATAACCTTCTCTTCACCCAATTAGTTATCCTGTAATAACCTTCTCTTCACTCAATTAGTTATCCTGTAATAACCTTCTCTTCACCCAATTAGTTATCCTGTAATAACCTTCTCTTCACTCAATTAGTTATCCTGTAATAACCTCCTCTTCACTCAATTAGTTATCCTGTAATAACCTCCTCTTTACTCAATTAGTTATCCTGTAATAACCTCCTCTTTACTCAATTAGTTATCCTGTAATAACCTCCTCTTTACTCAATTAGTTATCCTGTAATAACCTTCTCGTTACTCAATTAGTTATCCTGTAATAACCTTCTCGTTACTCAATTAGTTATCCTGTAATAACCTTCCCTTCACACATCCAGCAACAGGTATCATATCCGTCCTTGCTTTTAAGCCCATCTATTCTCCAGACATGCCTTGCCGGTGGGCTGTCCATGACATATTCTGTCTGTTTGAGTAGCCTGTTACGGGGTTAAACATGACATTTTATAGGAACGGGTGGAACAGACATAAATAGAAAGATTTAAAGTCAACTAAGTCTGTCTCCAAAATGGCACTCTATTCCCTATATAGTGCACTACTTTAGACCAGAGCCCTATTCCCTATATAGTGCACTACACTAGACCAGAGCCCTATTGCACCCTATTCCCTATATAGTGCACTACTTTTATAAGGTCCTGGTCAAGAGTAGTGCACTATATAGGGAATAGGGTGTCATTTGGGACGTACACTAGATGAACAGCAGGCAGGCATCGTGGGCGGAGGTCAACAGACTGATGATTGACAGCTAGCATCATCATTCACCCGTAACAACCATCATCTTTGGATAGTGTTAGAAATATGCACACACGAACCAGAGAGAGAGAGAGAGAAAGAGAGAGAGAGAGAGAGAGAGAGAGAGAGAGAGAGAGAGAGAGAGAGAGAGATCCTTCCCTCCATACAGCCATTCAAGCTCCACTGCACCGTGAGTAAGGAGTCAGGTTGTATCAGAGCTCAGCTAGACATGGCAGGCTGGAGATGGACTTGACAGTTAGGCAGGAACCATCTGAGAATCACCCTGAACTGAATGTGATGTGAAACATCCTCTGGCCAATCCCAAGGAAAGAATACCTTGCAACGTTTTGCCTGTAAGATTTGGTCGAAAAGCCAAGTATTAGTGCTCTTCATTTGTAGTCTCAGCAGTACATCGAAAAATCACAACTGTCTATTAAAGAAACAAAACTAGCACTGGTACTCAATAGGATGTGTCTGGTAACAGGATGTGTCTGATAACAGGATGTGTCTGATAACAGGATGTGTCTGATAACAGGATGTGTCTGATAACAGGATGTGTCTGATAACAGGATGTGTCTGATAACAGGTTGTGTCTGATAACAGGATGTGTCTGATAACAGGATGTGTCTGATAACAGGAAGTGTCTGATAACAGGTTGTGTCTGATAACAGGATGTGTCTGATAACAGGATGTGTCTGATAACAGGATGTGTCTGATAACAGGATGTGTCTGATAACAGGAAGTGTCTGATAACAGGAAGTGTCTGATAACAGGATGTGTCTGATAACAGGATGTGTCTGATAACAGGATGTGTCTGATAACAGGATGTGTCTGATAACAGGATGTGTCTGATAACAGGAAGTGTCTGATAACAGGATGTGTCTGATAACAGGATATGTGTCTGATAACAGGATGTGTCTGATAACAGGATGTGACTGATAACAGGATATATGTAATAACAGGATGTCTGATAACAGGAAGTGTCTGATAACAGGAAGTGTTTGATAACAGGATGTGTCTGATAACAGGTTGTGTCTGATAACAGGATGTCTCTGATAACAGGTTGTGTCTAGTAACAGGATGTGTCTGATAACAGGATGTGTCTGATAACAGGATGTGTCTGATAACAGGTTGTGTCTGATAACAGGTTGTGTCTGATAACAGGATGTGTCTGGTAACAGGATGTGTCTGATAACAGGATGTGTCTAGTAACAGGATGTGTCTGATAACAGGATGTGTCTGACTGATAACCGGAAGTGTAATTAAAAGCACCAGCTGGCACACACCCAGATAAAATGATTTAGTGGTGCTGACTAACAGTGAATAAACTGTAAGTTACAAAAAATGTTTATATATAAACTCCCAGTAATTTATTGGGTAAAACACCAACGTTTTGGCATCACAGTGCCTTGATGTGTCAACAATCAGCTGCTAGGTAAGAGTAGTCAGCAGTCCACACACCAAGTAGGCTACCGGGAAGACAGACAGCACTTATAGTACATGGCCCTAGCTAGGAAAAAGACATGACGGATAGACACAGATTATACTTTACTACTCCTGGAGATATCAAGAGTCCTCGAACTATAGAATGAAGTACTAAAATGGTATGTTTAGATAACCTATGCAGAAACATTTACATTTTCTTCAGAGAAATAGGCATAATGATCTCGTGATCTTCCTGTCTGGGTTGCCCCCCCCCCCTCTTATCCGGTGTCCTGTGTGAATGTAAGTATGCTCTCTCTAATTCTCTCCTTTCTTTCTCTCTCTCGGAGGACCATGCCTCAGGACTACCTGGCCTGATGACTCCTTGCTGTCCCCAGTCCACCTGGCCGTGCTGCTGCTCCAGTTTCAACTGTTCTGCCTGCGGCTATGGAACCCTGACCTGTTCACTGGACGTGCTACCTGTCCCAGACCTGCTGTTTTCAACTCTCTAGAGACAGCAGGAGCGGTAGAGATACTCTCAATGATCGGCTATGAAAAGCCAACTGACATTTACTCCTGAGGTGCTGACTTGCTGCACCCTCGACAACTACTGTGATTATTATTATTTGACCCTGCTGGTCATTTATGAACATTTGAAAATATTGGCCATGTTCTGTTATAATATCCACCCGGCACAGTCAGAAAAGGACTGGCCACCCCTCATAGCCTGGTTCCTCTCTAGGTTTATAATCTCCACCCGGCACAGCCAGAAGAGGACTGCCCACCCCACATAGCCTGGTTCCTCTCTAGGTTTCTTCCTAGGTTTTGGCCTTTCTAGGGAGTTTTTCCTAGCCACCGTGCTTCTACACCTGCATTGCTTGCTGTTTGGGGTTTTAGGCTGGTTTTCTGTACAGCACTTTGAGATATCAGCCGATGTAAGAAGGGCTATATAAATACATTTGATTTGATAATGATTATGCCTCTAGATTATGGGAAATATTCTCCTAACATACTTTGTGCCCCCTCTAATATATTTGGTGTATGACACCACCGAGTTTATCCTTATGAGGAAGCAGGAAGAACTGTTTGGATTGGCCATCATATCAACTCTCTCTTCCCATCACTCTGCCCCTCTCTCACTCTCCCCCTCTCTCTCTCTTCCCATCACTCTGCCCCTCTTTCTCTCTCTTCCCATCACTCTCCCCCTCTCTCTCTTCCCATCACTCTCCCCCTCTCTCTCTCTCCCCCTCTCTCTCTCTTCCCATCACTCTCCCCCTCTCTCTCTCTCCCCCTCTCTCTCTCTTCCCATCACTCTGCCCCTCTCTCTCTCTTCCCATCACTCTGCCCCTCTTTCTCTCTCTCTTCCCATCACTCTGCCCCTCTCTCTCTCTCCCTCTCTATCCATCTCTTTCTCTCTCCCTCTCTATCCATCTCTCTCTCTCTTCCCATCACTCTCCCTCTCTTTCTCTCTCCCCCTCTTTTTCTCTCTCCCCCTCTTTTCGCTCTCCCTCTATCCATCTCTCTCTCTCTTCCCATCACTCTACCCCTCTTTCTCTCTCCCTCTCTATCCATCTCTTTCTCTCTCCCCCTCTTTTTCTCTCTCTCCCCCTCTTTTCGCTCTCCCTCTCTATCCATCTCTCTCTTCCCATCACTCTCCCCCTCTTTCTCTCTTCCTCTCTATCCATCTCTTTCTCTCTCTCCCTCTCCTCCAATCAGTAGGCCTATTTCCATTAGAAAGAGTATTCTGCATATCAATCCCTTTAAAGCTCTAATTAAAAAGCTGCTATATATTCACTCTGCCTCCCTGCCTGCTTTCGTCAGTGAGCTGGAAGTACGCAGGTTGTCCCTCTGGTACCCTGGTAGGCGAGGGTCCGGGCCTGCTTCTGGGAACCAAATGAGTTCATTGTTAGGAGAGGACTAGGGGGCCTTTCATCTGGGGTGGGGGGGGGGGGGGGGAGGCTGCATCCTAAATAGCACACTAATACCCAATGTAGTACACTACTTTTTGGCCAGAACCCTATGGGATCGTGGTCTAAAGTAGTGCACTACATAGGGAATAGTGTGCTATTTGAGAGACGAGTGGTTGTCATCCTCTGTGTCGTCATCACCGGCCTCTCAGTGCTCCTATGCTAAGAAAGGAGGCCTCAATACAGATACAGGTACAGTGACCCTCTTTTGGTGGTCACTCATCCTCGTCGTTCCGAGGGCAAAGAAATATCAATTTGGCAGCGATTTTGTGATTGTTTCCTGAAACATAAATATGAATTTTGAAAAATATCACATGTAGTGTGTTTTTCCCCTCTTTAAAAAAAAAATATTAACTTAAACTCAGAAAAAACAAGATTGAACGTAATTCTGTGATTCTTATATGTTATATTATATTTATATTATTTCTTATTCTTGTTTCCTAAAGCATGAATGGAAAGACGCAAACAGAAAGTAAACTAATAAACAGCATGAAATCTTACCTACATGTCATTAGGTAAAACACCTATTGTATACTAACGCACCTATATACACACACACCTGTACACTAATGTATTGATGTCTAGGCAGCTTTCCACTGACCCAGGTTTATTCGACAAGACGTCAGATTTAGGAGACGTGTTTAAAGATCGCTAACATTTTATCTTTTCTACAGTGCCGGATTTGACTTTTGTCTAAATTTTCTTTATTGCGACAAATGGAAATAAATTAATTTAGAATAAAATATGATTTTTATTTTCTTCAAATAATTAATAATAAACTATGAAGCTCAACTACACATTTATTTCTAAATCAAATTTGTTCAATTATACACATTTTTCCTTGCAGGATCCTAGTCCCGACTTTCATTGGCTGAATCGTTTCGCCTTGCTTTTCTGATTGGCTGGAAGCCAGTTTCACCATCCAATTATTTCAGATTTACAGGAGTGCAAATTTCACCATGGCGATACATTGGAACATGAGAATTATTAGAATATTGCAAATATTAATCAAGTTTTTTGGATTCTATACATGCTGGGTTTTGCAGGCTACCGAAGACATGAAACAAATTAGGTTGGGAGGCATACCGGCTGTCGCCAATTTGTTAACGAGCAATTTGCCTAAAATGGGTGATGGGAACACTTTCAACCACTTCATTTTTATTAGACTTTGTAGGTTTTTGAGAAAAATAATAAGTTTCTAAAAATAAATATATTTTTTGGTATGAAGTCATTAAACAGCCACCACTAACATTGAGTGGCTGCTGCCAACACACTGACTCAACTCCAGCCACTTTAATAATGGGAATTGATGGGAAATGATGTCAAATATATCACTAGCCACTTTAAACAATGCTACCTAATATAATGTTTACATACCCTACATTATTCATCTCATATGTATATGTATATACTGTACTCTATATCATCTACTGCATCTTTATGTAATACATGTATCACTAGCCACTTTAAACTATGCCACTTTGTTTACATACTCATCTCATATGTATATACTGTACTCGATACCATCTACTGCATCTTGCCTATGCTGCTCTGTACCATCACTCACTCATATATCTTTATGTACATATTCTTATCCCCTTACACTTGTGTGTATAAGACAGTAGTTTTGGAATTGTTAGTTAGATTACTTGTTGGTTATTACTGCATTGTCGGAACTAGAAGCACAAGCATCGCATTAACATCTGCTAACCATGTGTATGTGACCAATACATTAACATCTGCTAACCATGTGTATGTGACCAATACATTAACATCTGCTAACCATGTGTATGTGACAAATAACATTTGATTTATATACAGCTGTTTATTAAATCGACAAGACAGTTATATTGAAACACACCCTAGCAGGACAAATGTCAAATCTATTTTCGTTGTGAACTTCCTAAATGTCTACAAAAAAAGTTAATGGAAACATACCTACTGATCGTCCAAATCTGCTGACACAAAATGGTCACGTGAATATTTAATATCTTTATTAAAAACAGCAACAAGTTGACTGGGTAAATAAGTCCATTCAATTACCTGTTATGAGCTGGGAAAAGCTCTCCTTGTCTACAGACTGACAGAAACATGACTGCAAAATGGTGATAACTTTCCCCAAAATTAACACGTTTTCCCAGAAATCCCGGATGGAGGTTCCCTGGAATCAAGAGGGATTAAGCAGGAAATCCGGAGCAGGATTTCTGGGATACCCGGGAACGTGAGGAACGTTAGCGTCATATTGCAACAAGTGTATTGGAACCATATCCATACCAGTGTGAGGGTTTCGGCCAGGAGACGGGAAATTTTCTATACAGCTGGGGACAGCCGACATTGAAAAATACAGTAGGACCACATTGGAATATATGGATCCCTTTCTAGCCACATAAGAGATACTACTACATGTTTAAAACATGATATCAAATAACAATACCATTTTATTTTAAACAAGTTAAACAAACAAATAATTGTGTTTTATCTTCTTCTTTTCGCCCCCTTTCCATTTTTAAAGACCCTGATCTACAAAAAAAACATTAAAACAGTGGACACCATGTTTTTCACAGTACAGTCCAAGTGTATTGGTATACAACCTCTCTGTATGCCCAGTGTGGTAGTCCATGGATATAACAGGATCCACTGTGGATACCGGAGTCTGGAGAAGGAAGAGGAGGGCTCGTGGATCAGCTCGGGCTGAGGGAGACGGGAAATTCCTTTCTCACTGTGTCTGCCAGCTGGGGATCAGCCTCCGACAACATGAAGACCAGGTGTTGTACCTATACAGGTGATGTAGGCTTGGTTATGACAACATGAAGACCAGGTGTTGTACCTATACAGGTGATGTAGGCTTGGTTATGACAACATGAAGACCAGGTGTTGTACCTATACAGGTGATGTAGGCTTGGTTATGACAACATGAAGACCAGGTGTTGTACCTATACAGGTGATGTAGGCTTGGTTATGACAACATGAAGACCAGGTGTTGTACCTATACAGGTGATGTAGGCTTGGTTATGACAACATGAAGACCAGGTGTTGTACCTATACAGGTGATGTAGGCTTGGTTATGACAACATGAAGACCAGGTGTTGTACCTATACAGGTGATGTAGGCTTGGTTATGACAACATGAAGACCAGGTGTTGTACCTATACAGGTGATGTAGGCTTGGTTTATGACAACATGAAGACCAGGTGTTGTACCTATACAGGTGATGTAGGCTTGGTTATGACAACATGAAGACCAGGTGTTGTACCTATACAGGTGATGTAGGCTTGGTTATGACAACATGAAGACCAGGTGTTGTACCTATACAGGTGATGTAGGCTTGGTTATGACAACATGAAGACCAGGTGTTGTACCTATACAGGTGATGTAGGCTTGATTATGACAACATGAAGACCAGGTGTTGTACCTCTACAGAGGCTTGGTTATGACAACATGAAGACCAGGTGTTGTACCTCTACAGAGGGTTAGTTATGACAACATGAAGACCAGGTGTTGTACCTCTACAGAGGGTTAGTTATGACAACATGAAGACCAGGTGTTGTACCTCTACAGAGGGTTAGTTATGACAACATGAAGACCAGGTGTTGTACCTCTACAGAGGGTTAGTTATGACAACATGAAGACCAGGTGTTGTACCTCTACAGAGGGTTAGTTAAGACCAGGTGTTGTACCTCTACAGAGGGTTAGTTATGACAACATGAAGACCAGGTGTTGTACCTCTACAGGGGGTTAGTTATGACAACATGAAGACCAGGTGTTGTACCTCTACAGAGGGTTAGTTATGACAACATGAAGACCAGGTGTTGTACCTCAGGGGGTTAGTTATGACAACATGAAGAAGGTGTTGACTACAGAGTGACAACATGAAGACCAGGTGTTGTACCTCTACAGAGGGTTAGTTATGACAACATGAAGACCAGGTGTTGTACCTCTACAGAGGGTTAGTTATGACAACATGAAGACCAGGTGTTGTACCTCTACAGGGGGTTAGTTATGACAACATGAAGACCAGGTGTTGTACCTCTACAGAGGGTTAGTTATGACAACATGAAGACCAGGTGTTGTACCTCTACAGGTGACGTAGGTTTGGTTATGACAACATCTACTCTCACCGGGAGGAAGTGTGAGGGCGTGGTGGAAACCACGTTTCCAGAGAACAAGTGACATCACAGACAAAGACAACATGTAAAACTGGAAACAAACTCTTATTGACCTGATTGAGTATCACAGCGATGCCACCACAATGTTCACGCTGTACTGTCCCCACTGACATCTATATATAGGAGCCTCTGTTTGTCAGACATGGTGGATATTACGTGCTCATTGTAAAGAGGGAGAACTTACGGCAGGGCTGAACTGGGGGAGCATAGAGCCTACTGCTGACAGACACGTCTTTTCTGTTAGGTAACCTCTCGTCACCAACTCGCACACCGCATCCTAGGGATCACACACACACACACACACACGTCATTGTAAAGAACAATTTGTTCTTAAACCGACTTGCCTAGTTAAATAAAAAAGTTTAAATGAATAAAATAAATATAGGTTTTAAACATAGAATATATATATAAAAAAATATTTAAAAAATGTCATAAAGTTATTTTGGTTTAGAGATGAAGTAACATCGTAGGAAACGGTGACCGTTTTTTTTTTGATTGACAGTTCCAGAGGCTGCGTTACCTTGGTGAGGTCAGTGATGATGTCAGAGAGGAACTCGACCGTTGTCTGGATCAGAGCCTGGAGCTGCTCATCCACCTTCTCCTCCTCCTTCTTCCCCTTCTGTCCGTGTCCTGAACTGACCTCTCTATGGTACTGCAGCACCCTCAACATGCTCCCAACTAGAGGCAAAACTGGAAGACAGAGAACAGAGCCTTTCAGATACTTTGGGATGATTCGGGAACATTAAATAAATTAAATTAAAATAAAAAAACATTAATTTAGCCTTATAATGTTTTCACTTTCAGGTTACAGTGACTTCCATTGGTTTTGGTTAGACGATCAGTTAGTGGAAGAAGAAGAAATGAAATGAGGCTTTACGTCTCGTGATTAAGCAGTAACAACATTAGAAACCATCTCTCGTTCCTCACGGGACAAGACAGAGAGAGAGAGAGACGGTGTCAGAGACTAAAGTGAAATCCAGGTGGTCTCTTACGCGTGTCTGCTTCGCTGTGCTCTGCTTCCTGGTCCTGACACGCATACAGGACTGACAGGACAGCCAGAGCATGGACCAGTAACCCCTTCTGTTCCTGGAGAACAAACAGAGGGTCGTCTGGCTGACACAGGTCCTCACACACTACCTCACACAGGAAGGTCCATAGAGCCTGGCCCGTCCCACCTGCAACAGCTGGAGACAAGGGACAATGTCAACTTAGTCAACTTGCTATCAGTAATGAATAGAGTGGAAATCTTACTAACTTCAGCTCTCAGGATAAAAAAAAACCCACAGCTAGATAGAAATATGTTAACATACTAGATATACCAAGAGGGAGGAGTCATTTAAAGAGAGAAGTTTCTGTAATTTATGGATTTTTTCCAACCAATAACATCTATTGAATAAATAAAAGCAGACATTTTGAACAACACGTCTCACCCAGTGTCTGAATCCCATGATGGATAGTGGTGAGGAGCTGGAGGGCATGCAGGTACACCTCTAAACCCTCTGGACTCTCTGACCTGTGGAAACACGAGGATAGCCCCTCATAAAACCCTCTGACCTGTGGAAACACGAGGATAGCCCCTCATAAAACCCTCTGACCTGTGGAAACACGAGGATAGCCCCTCATAAAACCCTCTGGACTCTCTGACCTGTGGAAACACGAGGATAGTCCCTCATAAAACCCTCTGACCTGTGGAAACACCAGGATAGCCCCTCATAAAACCCTCTGACCTGTGGAAACACGTGGATAGCCCCTCATAAAACCCTCTGACCTGTGGAAACACCAGGATAGCCCCTCATAAAACCCTCTGACCTGTGGAAACACCAGGATAGCCCCTCATAAAACCCTCTGACCTGTGGAAACACCAGGACAGCCCCTCATAAAACCCTCTGACCTGTGGAAACACCAGGATAGCCCCACATGTTGCTTGTCATATCAGAATGCCACCACCCAGTGGCTGGTCTGCTGAAAACATGATGTCATGAGGTTACAAGCTCTTACTGATACCTCCATCAAAGTGGTTCTAACAGAGAGCTGTTTTTTTTTTTACCAATACCTGCGAAGATAATATTATTACTACATTATAATATTAGCAGAAACAAAATGTCTTTACCTTAGCTGCTTGGCAGCCTCGAGGAGCGAGGAGGCCACGTCCAGACGTCTCTCCCCCTCCTCCTCTTCTTCTTCCTCCTCGTCTTCGTCACTGGGCTGAGATCCAGCTGTGACCCAGGTCTTCATCAACTCTTCATCCAAGTCAAACAGCTTGTCAACCAGCTCCCCCACCTTCACCAGCAGGTCCACTACACACACACACACACACACACACAAACACACGCACACACACAAACGCACGCAACCATACACACACACATTGAATGAAAAGTAAACAGTGGGTCTCACTCAACAGTTTCATCAAGTATGTATATTTGATCTTATGAAGAAAAAAAAAAATCTGGAAAAAACCCAGAAGCCCCTTCAAGAATAATAATCAGTCCTGGGTGACCCAGAGGTCAGTGCCTCCTCGTACGGTCTACGACCCAGAGGTCAGTGCCTCCTCGTACGGTCTACGACCCAGAGGTCAGTGCCTCCTCGTACGGTCTACGACCCAGAGGTCAGTGCCTCCTCGTACGGTCTCACGACCCAGAGGTCAGTGCCGCCTCGGTCTACGACCCAGAGGTCAGTGTCCTCGTACGGTCTACGACCCAGAGGTCAGTGCCGCCTCGGTCTACGACCCAGAGGTCAGTGCCGCCTCGACCCAGAGGTCAGTGCCTCCTCGTACGGTCTACGACCCAGAGGTCAGTGCCGCCTCGTACGGTCTACGACCCAGAGGTCAGTGCCTCCTCGTACGGTCTACGACCCAGAGGTCAGTGCCTCCTCGTACGGTCTACGACCCAGAGGTCAGTGCCTCCTCGTACGGTCTACGACCCAGAGGTCAGTGCCTCCTCGTACGGTCTACGACCCAGAGGTCAGTGCCTCCTCGACGGTCTACGACCCAGAGGTCAGTGCCTCTACCCGGCGGTCACGACCCAGAGGTCAGTGCCTCCTCGTACGGTCTACGACCCAGAGGTCAGTCCTCGTACGGCCTCACGACCCAGAGGTCAGTGCCTCCTACGGTCTACGACCCAGAGGTCAGTGCCTCCTCGTACGGTCCTCGACCCAGAGGTCAGTGCCTCTACGGTCTACGACCAGAGGTCAGACCCAGGTCAGTGCCTCCTCGTACGGTCTACGACCCAGAGGTCAGTGCCTCCTCGTCACGGTCTACGACCCAGTTCACGACCCAGAGGTCAGTGCCTCCTCGCACGGTCTACGACCCAGAGGTCAGTGCCTCCTCGTACGGTCCACGACCCAGAGGTCAGTGCCTCCTCGTACGGTCTACGACCCAGAGGTCAGTGTCAGTGCCAGAGGTCAGTGCCTCCTCGTACGGTCTACGACCCAGAGGTCAGTGCCTCCTCGTACGGTCTACGACCCAGAGGTCAGTGCCTCCTCGTACGGTCTACGACCCAGAGGTCAGTGCCTCCTCGTACGGTCTACGACCCAGAGGTCAGTGCCTCCTCGTACGGTCTACGACCCAGAGGTCAGTGCTCGCGGTCTACGACCCAGAGGTCAGTGCCGCATCGTACGGTCTACGACCCAGAGGTCAGTGCCTCCTCGTACGGTCTACGACCCAGAGGTCAGTGCCTCCTCGTACGGTCTACGACCCAGAGGTCAGTGCCTCCTCGTACGGTTTATATTTTATTGGTCACATACACATGGTTAGCAGATGTTAATGTATTGGTCACATACACATGGTTAGCAGATGTTAATGTATTGGTCACATACACATGGTTAGCAGATGTTAATGTATTGGTCACATACACATGGTTAGCAGATGTTAATGTATTGGTCACATACACATGGTTAGCAGATGTTAATGCGAGTGTAGCGAAATGCTTGTGCTTCTAGTTCCGACAGCGCAGTAATAACCAACGAGTAATCTAACCTAACAATTCCACAACTACTACCTTATACACACAAGTGTAAAGGGATAAAGAATATGTACATAAAGATACATGAATGAGTGATGGTACAGAACGGCACAGGCAAGATGCAGTAGATGGTATCGAGTACAGTATATACATATGAGATGAGTATGGAAACAAAGTGGCATAGTTTAAAGTGGCTAGTGATATATGTATTACATAAAGATGCAGTAGATGATATAGAGTACAGTATATACATATACATATGAGATGAATAATGTAGGGTATGTAAACAAATGATTCCCAGTAGATTGGAAAGAAAACATCTTTCATCACATTGAGTTGTTGTAACATATGAAGGACCTACTGTTGGTGGAGCTGCACATGATGAAGCAGAGGCTGGAACACACAGAGGTCTGCTGTCGTACTCTCTCCAGCCACAGAGAAGACACATCGCTCTGGGACACACAGGTCAGCAGCAGTCTGGACAAAAAGACATTCACACCAATCGCTAACGAGATATCAACAAAAACCGCAGTCTAAAGGCAATAGAAGACTTTGACAAGAGCTGGGCATGATTTCCCGATAGCCATGGAACTTAGGCATACGAGTGTTTTGACGATGCGTCGTTCCTACAACGGCCGAAAATATAACATGCGTTTGCAAAAACACCTCGCAGAATTTTTTCTTTTAAACGTTGGCTAAGTGTGTCATTGGAGCATGTGTTTAATACTGATAGGATGTAATACTGATAGGCTCCCGAGTGGCGCAGAAGTCTAAGGCACTGCATCTCAGTGCTTGAGGCGTCACTACAGACACCCTGGTTCAAATCCAGGCTGTATCACAACCGGCCGTGATTGGGAGTCCCAAAGGGCGGCGCACAACTGGCAAAGAGTCGTCTGGGTTTGGCCGGTGTAGGCCCTCATTGTAAATAAGAATCTGTTCTTAACTGACTTCCTAGTTAAATAAAGGTTCAATTTAAAAAAAATATCATTTTAAAAAGTAAGCACTGCTCTCAGATCAGCATTCTCCATTCAAATCTGACTTTAAGATTAGAAGTATTCCACAATACTGACGACAGCTCAGCTCATATTACCACCTACAGCTGAAAATATTGAGCTGGCTTATTATAATGCTTAGTCCTACTCTATAATAATACACATCATGAAATATATTGAGGCCAAAATAAATTACAGACAATGTAGCCTACAATTAGCAAAAATAGAACTAAATTGGACTGAACATGTAATGAATTTCAATATGATTCAACTATACAGAACTATGTAGCCAAATTGATGTGGTTCTGTCCTTGAGCTCTTCTTGTCCATTAAATGGTTCTGTCCTTGAGCTCTTCTTGTCCATTAAATGGTTCTGTCCTTGAGCTCTTCTGGTCCATTAAATGGTTCTGTATATTATGTTTTGTGTGGAACCCCAGGAAGAGTCACTGATGCTTTCACAACAGCTAATGTGGTGGATCCTAATAAAAACACCAACAAATACCTATAGGACTAATGTATATATTTTGTATATAGTCATCTTGGTTTTCATTTGAAGCATGTTTTTAACAATTGCAACAACATTGGAAACTTTGTATTCCCAAGTTATCGGAGGTCACAGAGACAGATAAACAGCTTGATTCTATGTTTAGCGGAGATCTTTTGTGTATAAAGTGAGGTGGAACTGTAAAAAAAAACATATATATATTCTAATGTCGCACTTAGCGGTTCTACGAGTGGTCACAAGGCAGTTGGCAAATAACGGACGCGTCGATGGTTTTGAGAAACAACTCTGAGATTTAACAACGCTCCTACGAAGGTTCTTAACGACGAACTTAGCCTTAAGATGCTTTAGGGAAACCATGCTCAGTTCATTTGCGTAGAGTTACATCTCTATAAAAAAAAGAAGTATATAAAGCATTGTGCTTCTTCCTCTTATTTGAGCTACGACAACAGACAATGAAGGATTTTCTAGCCTTTTCAGGGTATTCTCACCTGCTTGTCTCCAGCAGTGTAGGGGGATCAGTGTCTCCAAGAAGGAGCAACAGCACCACCCTGTGGAGAGAAACATAATCACACAAGAGAAACAGTTAATTAATACCCACCATGAGTTGGAACGGTGCTGTACATATCAGAGCCAACACAGTACTGTTCAGGCTGTCATGACAGTGTGAAAAGGGTTGTTAGTAAATGGCCATCTCCACCTACCCTAGGTCGTTGTTCTGGCTGAGGGTCAGACAAGTGTCAGGGAAGCAGGCTATGTTACCCAGGATCCCCACACATATCTCCTGGGGAGAGAGGACAAGAGAAAACATCAATAAGGGTCAGACAAGTGTCAGGGAAGCAGGCTATGTTACCCAGGATCCTGGCAACATGATGTAAACATCAATAAGACACCATGGCAACATGCTGTAAACATCAATAAGACACCATGGCAACATGATGTAAACATCAATAAGACACCATGGCAACATGATGTAAACTACAATAAGACACCATGGCAACATGATGTAAACATCAATAAGACACCATGGCAACATGATGTAAACATCAATAAGACACCATGGCAACATGATGTAAACATCAATAAGACACCCTGGCAACATGATGTAAACATCATTAAGACACCCTGGCAACATGATGTAAACATCAATAAGACACCATGGCAACATGATGTAAACATCAATAAGACACCATGGCAACATGATGTAAACATCAATAAGACACCATGGAATATTCATTTATATTATTATTCATATTAATATTGCATTTCAAAGACTAGACGGTGGACTGATTAAGCAATACGGCCCAGGGGGGGTGATATATGGTGATATCTACCATCGTATACCACAAACCCCCGAGGTGCCTTATTGCTTTGTCATACCCGTGGTATACGGTCTGATATACCACAGCTGTCAGCAAAAATCAGAATTCTGGGGGTCGAACCACCCAGTTTATATTGGCCATTTACCACGAACCCCTGAGGTGCCTTATTGCCATTATAAACTGGTCACCAATGTAATTAGAGTAGTAAAAATACATGTTTTTGTCATATTCGTGGTATACGGTCTGATATACCACAGCTGCCAGCCAAATCAGAATTCAGGGGTGGTCGAACCACCCCGTTTTATAATAGAGTACAACACACACAAGGTAAACTAGAACACTAAAACAGTTCACTCACAGTGAGACGAGGGCATCGAGACTTAGTGATCACTCCAAGGAGGATATCTGCAGCTTTGAACTCCTGTAAGAAACCAGCCACATCCTACAGAGAGACAGGCAGACAGGGTCATATTAACCCACATCCTACAGAGAGACAGGCAGACAGGGTAATATGAACCCACATCCTACAGAGAGACAGGCAGACAGGGTCATATTAACCCACATCCTACAGGCAGACAGGGTCATATTAACCCACATCCTACAGAGAGACAGGCAGACAGGGTCATATTAACCCACATCCTACAGAGAGACAGGCAGACAGGGTCATATGAACCCACATCCTACAAAGAGACAGGCAGACAGGGTCATATGAACCCACATCCTAAAGAGAGACAGGCAGACAGGGTCATATTAACCCACATCCTACAGAGAGACAGGCAGACAGGGTCATATGAACCCACATCCTACAGAGAGACAGGCAGACAGGGTCATATCAACCCACATCCTACAGAGAGACAGGCAGACAGGGTCATATTAACCCACATCCTACAGAGAGACAGGCAGACAGGGTCATATGAACCCACATCCTACAAAGAGACAGGCAGACAGGGTCATATGAACCCACATCCTACAAAGAGACAGGCAGACAGGGTCATATGAACCCACATCCTACAGAGAGACAGGCAGACAGGGTCATATCAACCCACATCCTACAGAGAGACAGGCAGACAGGGTCATATTAACCCACATCCTACAGAGAGACAGGCAGACAGGGTCATATGAACCCACATCCTACAGAGAGACAGGCAGACAGGGTCATATGAACCCACATCCTACAAAGAGACAGGCAGACAGGGTCATATGAACCCACATCCTACAAAGAGACAGGCAGACAGGGTCATATGAACCCACATCCTACAGAGAGACAGGCAGACAGGGTCATATCAACCCACATCCTACAGAGAGACAGGCAGACAGGGTCATATGAACCCACATCCTACAGAGAGACAGGCAGACAGGGTCATATCAACCCACATCCTACAGAGAGACAGGCAGACAGGGTCATATTAACCCACATCCTACAGGCAGACAGGGTCATATTAACCCACATCCTACAGAGAGACAGGCAGACAGGGTCATATGAACCCACATCCTACAAAGAGACAGGCAGACAGGGTCATATGAACCCACATCCTACAAAGAGACAGGCAGACAGGGTCATATGAACCCACATCCTACAGAGAGACAGGCAGACAGGGTCATATCAACCCACATCCTACAGAGAGACAGGCAGACAGGGTCATATTAACCCACATCCTACAAACAGACAGGGTCATATTAACCCACATCCTACAGAGAGACAGGCAGACAGGGTCATATTAACCCACATCCTACAGAGAGACAGGCAGACAGGGTCATATTAACCCACATCCTACAGAGAGACAGGCAGACAGGGTCATATCAACCCATCAAATTTCATGTTAAATCAAAAACATTTGTAACATAAAAGTTACATTTTTACAGCCGACTCATGACAATATAAACTAGATATCATACTCCTGGTATTTATTTAAACATCTCTGTATACAGAATAAAAAATAAAAATAATAATAATTTAATTTGACCTTTATTTAACTAGGCAAGTCAGTTAAGAACAAATTCTTATTTTCAATGACGGCCTAGGAACAGTGGGTTAACTGCCTTGTTCAGGGGCAGAACGACAGATTTGTATCTTGTCACCTTGGGGATTTGAACTTGCAACCTTCCGGTTACTAGTCCAACGCTCTAACCACTAGGCTACCCTGCCGCCCCAAATACATACACACTGAGTATACAAACATTAGGAACACCTGCTCTTTCACTAGAGTAGCTAGATGACACACACCTTATCCATGGCCATATCCCAGATCTTACACAGCTCATCCTCATCTTCCTCTGGTAACTGCATCTGGGCATCAGAGTCTCCCATGTTCTGTTCCGACACAATCTGAAGGACATAACAACAAATACAACGATGATCAACGATGCATTTTAAACACAAGATGACAAAATATGTTCTGCATATTAACAGTAAAATGTACAAGATGGAAGAGCACTTTCTGTAATGAGCAACAACAACAACAAAAAGAGTGCTGGACATAATGCATTATATGATGGAAAACGCATCCTCACCATAACCCTTTCTAGACTTCAATAGCCTAGATGAGTTGTCTCATGAGTCATGAAGGTATACTTCATATACTTCAGTTGGTATTTGATCAGCAACAAGTAATACTGTATTGCAACAATATACCGGTTGCCTACCTGAATCTTAACCGGTTGCCTACCTGAAACATAACCGGTTGCCTACCTGAATTCTTAACCGGTTGCCTACCTGAAACATAACCGGTTGCCTACCTGAAACATAACCGGTTGCCTACCTGAAACATAACCGGTTGCCTACCTGAAACATAACCGGTTGCCTACCTGAATTCTTAACCGGTTGCCTACCTGAATTCTTAACCGGTTGCCTACCTGAATTCTTAACCGGTTGCCTACCTGAAACATAACCGGTTGCCTACCTGAATTCTTAACCGGTTGCCTACCTGAATTCTTAACCGGTTGCCTACCTGAAACATAACCGGCTGCCTACCTGAATCTTAACCGGTTGCCTACCTGAATTCTTAACCGGTTGCCTACCTGAATTCTTAACTGGTTGACTACCTGAATTCTTAACTGGTTGACTACCTGAATTCTTAACCGGTTGCCTACCTGAATTCTTAACCTGTTGCCTACCTGAATCTTAACCGGTTGCCTACCTGAAACATAACCGGTTGCCTACCTGAATCAGACGGGTAAAGGTGCTGAACAGCCAGTGTTTGCTATAAACTGTCTCCCCTATAGCATCCACCTCTTCCCCGCCCTGCTCCCCCTCTCTGTCCGGGGGTGGTGAGGGGTTACGGTCCATGACAGGAGAGTTCGCCGGGGAGGATGACCGGATGCTGGAGTTGTCGTCATCCACGCTGTGGTCCTCTAAACAGAAACATAATAAGGTTAAGTAAAACGCACAATGCTGGCTGCTACCTCTGGAGGTGTGCAGGGCCATGTTCAGTACGTAAAACGTTCTCATTGTCAGAGATGGAGGTTTGTTCTATCTAGGCCATTTCTATCTGAACATTTCAAAACGTCGTGTCCTGCTGAATGCGCCCCAGGATAGGGTAAGGACGGCTTCGCAAGGGGGAATGTAGCTACATTTAGCCGGTCGATGTTGGCTAGTAAATGTTCCTGGAATGTTAGCCAAGACAGAAGATCAAAGCTAGCAAAGCCTTAAAAATATAATGCCCTAGCATTTGCTAGCTAGCCATGTTAGCTGCTCAGACCGGCTAGTTTCAGTAGCTCTATCAACGTTAGTGTCCCTGTGCACATTACAACAAAGCCATCAATTTCCTTGAGCTCACCCATGAATGTTGACTGTCGTTCCTTGAGTATAATGATGGGTTTATATCACTGTGTTATCCAGAAACGTATGTTCACTTTAGTCGAATTGCTTGCTAACCAAAACAAACATTGCTAATCACGGCTAATGTTTTCAAATGAGCCTCCAATGCAATAGAAGGAACGCGCATGCGTGTGAAGGGTATCATACCACAGAGTTTCAAAAACCCAGAGGCACAACATCGCGAGATTTCCGGGAACGCTTGCGAAACAGACCATGCCGGGGTTTGAGGAGTCAATGAGAGAATTGAAACACCCACAGTGTTCTTGCGTTTTGGGGACACCAGAAGTACATTCATTTCCAATCAAACGCTGCGTATGCATAGACGGCTTGACAGAAATGGTAGCAGAAGGTGAATGTTAAACTTTGTACAGATATCCAGATGATTAAAGGTTAAATAAAAACATTAAAATTATGCTGCGTACCAAAATCATGACAGCTGTGATGGAAACAGGAATTTCGGTAACATTTTGTAAATACCAACAGATAATTTGTTAGTTTGACATGGTGGGAACTTTTTGTGTCGGTCAAATTAATTATGCGAGAAATGGCGGTGGAAACGCCTTTATACTCAAATATTGATAGTAATAACTATCATCAAAGTAAACTTGGAGTCACGCCGATGACATGGTGTGTGGTCCTCCCATTACAACTCAGGAAACCATGCAGTTTATTACGCTTTGATCACATCTTGGTACACCAGAATTACATTAATTTCCAATGAAGGTGTTTGCCTTGCAGCATTGTGTTGCAGATGCAGTTGCATTATGTTCGATGTGGTGCGTTGGCTAGATTTTATCGAAGGTATGCGTGAAACTGTATGCGTAGACGGCTTGACAGATTTTTTTTGCATACATATCCATACGATATTGCATATACTATTCTGTGTAACTCGCTGTCGGTGTGTTCGAAGCATTAGGCTACAGATTAAATAAATGATGAACTTCACAGGGTGGGTGTAAGAAAATCCTGCTTGCTCGTTAGGAGGGTTGACCATACCTGATCTATGTTTCTCAAGTACTGTACATCAAACTGTGTCAAATTTGTAAGTTGAAAACACTATGTTAAAAGCACTGTTTTTGATGTGTGGGGGTCCCTAAAATACCTGAAGGACACTTTTTGGCATTTGCTGTATGATCGATGAGAAACTCCATATTGCAAATGTATGGTCCCTTACTAGACGTCCGCAATTGTTCGTAAAATTCGCGGACCCGTGCACCGGGGCCAGATCTTCTGGGAAGTCATCGAACGAAGTCTCTCGGACATTCGGTTTCCGTTTTGTAAAATGTTCAAATTTTTGTCATTTTTCCGCTGTCCCGGTAAATTCCATCAGATGGCGAATGGAATCATATTTCAAATGAACAAAACATCACCATCACCAAATGAACATGGCCATTTCTCCTAAACGGAAAAGACTTCGATGGCGAAACTTGGTGCGCTTAGGTTTGGCATAATGGACAGTTAGAACCGAACAAGATGGTGTCGAGGCCTCAACGTTTTTTGAGTTAAGGCCATTTTTCTGGGATTAAAGGTCAAAAACGAAAATAGAGTGCTAATTTGACCGCTTCACGTCAAAGTACATGAACCTACCGTGTCAGGAAAAAAAAGAAACAGACATTTATCTATCGTAATTTTAAGAGAAATCGTACAATGTACAATTGGTGATGCTTTAAGAAATGATCCAGTTGGCGTTTGTTCAGACGGCAGCGTAGCCTAGTGGTTAGAGCGTTGGACTAGTAACCGAAAGGTTGCAAGTTCAAACCCCCGAGCTGACAAGGTACAAATCTGTCTTTCTGTCCCTGAACAGGCAGTTAACCCACTGTTCCTAGGCCGTAATTGAAAATAAGGCCGTAATTGAAAATAAGAATTTGTTCTTAACTGACTTGCCTAGTTAAACAAAGGTAAAAATAAAATTTAAAAAAAGGAGAATGCCTAGTAAAATTGCCTAGTTAAATAAAGGTAAACAAATAATTATTTAAACAAAGGTGGGTTTGGGGAACTCTGTGATTTCTGGGATTTTCTGAAATAACACTCAATCATTCAACCCTTTGTAAATAAGTCAGTTCTTAACGTAAAGACTTAAAACTCAAAATTCTGTAAGAGCCTACCCCAAGGAGGATCTGTGTTTACTTTCAGCTTCCTGTGTCAACCGGAAGGGCCTTAAATTGCAGTCATAGGTGCTGTTTTGAAGGGTTAAAAAGGTCACATCTTTCCAAAACTTCATATGTGTGATTAGGCAACCCTCATGAACTGTAAATCAGTCATTTCTCCCAACAGATGTCAAAGAAATAACTCTCACACACACACAGCAAGGATGGAGTGACACAGTGCGGGGCTTAAAGGCATTACCATAATCTCTAGGCAGTGCCGAGTTCAACGAGTAGCTCGCTCGGTCTGAGCGCAGCAAACGTGAAAAAAAGTAGGCCCAAAATGAAGCCTGGCCTTAAATTTCAGGTGCTTTTGGGTGACAGCGGGAGAACCGTTAGGGTTAGAAGCACAATTCGACCTTGGGAATGTTCCTGAGGTCCTCCCGATCTGTGCAAGCCTAACCTTGACCTTGTGGCATTAACCCTTAACAGTGAAAATAATTGTGTTTACATCAAACCGTTTGCAATGACTTCTCTCCCCATAGGAATACATTGCCTGCTCCCCTAAATTCAACCTGAAGCCTATGTGGGTTATGAATGCCTAATGAACCTGTCTTCGATGACAATTCATCAGGCCACTATGAGGTCTACCTCTATTGATTCTAAGTTTCCTGCAGCAACCGGAAGTGGTTAAATTGACCCAAAAGGTGTTTTGATGTACCAAACCTGCAGTTTGTGAAAATCACTGCATTCAACCCTGTGTAAATCAGTCAATTCTTAACGTGAAGACTTTACATTTTCAGCACCAATTAAGGTCGCTGCTCGGGGTCCAAATGACCTATCGAGCCGAAACTTGGGATTCGGGGTCGCCTCAGCTAGACCTACACATACTGTCAGAACTAGACCCGCAGCTAGGACGTGACTATGTGTTTTATGTTTTTATTATGGTTTAAACAGAAGGCGCTGTGAATTAAGGGCCTGCTCTGAAATATGTGATAGTTGGCTTCTAAACGAGTTGGAAAAAGTGGGTGTTGGGTCAGTTTGTATCAGTTTGGTGTCAGAATGACATCTAATTAACTGATGGACGGTGACTTTTATCCATTTGCAATATGTTTAAACAGTAATAGACCATGAGGTACCATCACCAAAGTGACATTCTGAAATCAACACCAACGAGCGATGGAGAGGAACCAGAATCACTGCCCGGCCATCCCGAGTTCATCGGGCCAGTCAATTTCGCAAAACAGATGCCTTATGGACAAGTAAAAATAATATGACAATAAAATATGACAAAAGTATGTTCATACAGTTCTTATACATGTCTAATTGACAACAAAAAAAATCGAAAGAATTTCGAAAAACGATCCAGAAAGCACTTTTTTAAGGGGGTGATACATTTTTGAAAAATGTTTCAAATGTTCCAAATTTGACTCTTGGATCTTGACTTGATATTTGCAATATGAAAATTTACCTTGGAGCGCGCTCGCCATCTATTGGATTTTTGCTGTGTGACACTTGGCATTTTCCATATGACATTTGCAATACGTTTTGAATGAAACGGCGTCCATTTGAGTGGTATTGTACATCGTGTATATGTTTCATACGGTGCCAATAAGATGCCATTCATTTTTGTCCATTTCAAGGGGGTATTCCCTTACATTGTCAAAATACTTGATGGGCTTGTCAACAGTAACTAGGGGTGGTGTGTTTCTTTGGAACAATCAGGTCCATAGTAGCATTGTTTCCACACTCACATGGTGAAGGTGTTGCAGGATCCCTCACAGTACGCCCCAAAAACAAACCAGGAACTAGACAAAAACATCCAGGGGACCATGACTGAACGTTCTAAAATTGTCCTTGACACTGTCCTTCAGGTGACCATATCGTGATGTTAATTTTTGTTTGCAGGGTTAATCCTAACCTCTTGTAAATATAGTACTACTTTAGTACTGTATGATAAAACACAACACAACAAATATATATTTCTGTATTATAATGTCAGGGATGACTCTCTAACTGTCATCCACCAAAGCTCTAAAGCCTTGTTTACACTGCAGGCCTCAATGCTCAGATCAGTTTTATTTTTCAAATCTGTTTTGGAATACTGACTGTCCAAACAGTTACAAGTGACCAAATCACCTTTCTGTGTGTATTCAGACAGCAGTCATTTGTTGACATGGCTACGCTAGTTGTCTTAGTAATGTGTGTATTCAGACAGCAGTCATTTGTTGACATGGCTACGCTAGTTGTCTTAGTAATGTGTGTGCAGTGGTGCAGGCTGATTGGTGGCGCTCATGCTTCCTATCACTCAGAAGTTAAGTAGCCATGGACGGTTCCTAGTTGTTTTGAATGTCCAGAATCATAGTGTAAGAACACTTTTAAAGTCTCGAAGGACAAGATTATCCAACTTTCAAAACAAGTCGGTTTTTGCTAGCCACAGCAGTCAACTAGCTAGCTAGGTAGCTGTTTAGCTAGCCACAGCAGTCAAGTAGCTAGCTAGGTAGCTGTTTAGCTTTCTAGCATATTCACTCATTTGATTGTAAACAATTAACAAGCTAGTTAGCTACCAAACATTCTTGTTAAACTGTCATCAAATAAGCTAGCAAGCAAAATGCCAAATAACAGTCTAAAAACCACATGAGGTCAAATTGAGCAAGATTTGACGGTTCAGACACAAGTCGCATTACTTTTGAAGGTGGTTTGAAATGTGGCTGAAAATATCTGCTTCCATGGGCTTTTTGTCTGTTCAAACTGTTGGAAAATATACAGATTCTAATCTGATGTGCAACACGTTTTAGGGGGGAGGAATCACTTCAAACTGCCAGTGTAAAGAAGGCTACAGAGGTTTCACAGCTTAATAAACCAAAGCTTTCTAAAACAAGGTGCATGCACTTCTACAAGAAAACAAACAACGGACATAAGTATTTGAAGGTTGCATTTTAATAAGATAATTAAGCATACATTTCTACATTTTAAATATGATTTAATCTACATTTGACATATAAATCAAAGCGATTAGATAAATAACAGCCATGTGAAGCAGGGTAGCAGGGTGTTCCTTAGTAAGCAGCGAGTGGATTGGTGCTGGACCATTCCCATCTGTATTAGTACAGATCCCATTTACACCAGCGTGTTGCTGCGTGTCCTGCGGGCAGGCACCCTAATGGCTCTGTTGCAGTCGCTGTGTCTGCAGCTACACTCTTCCACGTGTAGGTAGGTGTAGGGCACCACATCTCCATTCAGACACCGTAGGTCCACTGTGCGGTTACTGGACCGGGACTCCTGGCAACAGGCACACGAGTGGTCCAGAGACGCAGCCATGGCAGAGTACCTGGAGGACGGGAGTGAAAGAGAGGTGTTCACTGAGATTAAGATATCATCTACTCCCCAAGAGACAAAGACACCTCAAGAAATGACATGTTTCACAAAACACAAATACATTTAGGGGTGTGTGTGTGTCCCAGACACAGATTAAACCTAGTCCTGGACTAAGAAGCATGTTCAATGGAGATTCATTTAAAATGATGTTCAGTCCATCACTAGGCTTTTTAAACTGGATACTGGAACCCTCCCCATGGTGTTATGGCTGTGATGAGGCTCCACTGGGTTGTGATATTAGCATTGTTTCCACACTCACTTGGTGAAGGTGTTGCAGGATCCCTCACAGTACGGCATCTCCACCTCCTCAACAGACTGGCAGCTCTTGTGGTTGATGAAACTCTTCATGGATCCTACCTTACAGGCCTTGTCCTTCTCCACACCTGGTATTGGAGGGAGACGCATCGTTATACATGATCTGTCTGGAAAGGCCATGAAAAAGAGCTGCACCTGTTTGAGTTCACTGACTACAAGGTGGCTCTCCTTGTCAATCATTATCAATTAGGAATATCAGTGGTTTTATGATGCATGAATCTGATCGCATTCCAATCCTGATATGAAATTGTTAACAGCTTTGAATATTTCTCTTTCATACTTACAAATTCTACAGCAGCCGTTTGCAGCGGTCTGAATTGAACCCTGTGGAGAAAAAAGTTTCAACGTTTTCTTTACATAATACATTTCATATTAGGACAAGAGAAGTAATTTTTCTGTCAAATGAAACTGGTATTTTGTGTGTACTGTACTGTGGATCTGATGAAAATGATTGTGGATCGAAACATTGTCAATAAGGTTGGTAATCGAGAGCATATGCAGTCAGCAGGCCTTTCTGTTCTTGTTGTGTTGAGTACTGTACTCACAGGCTGACCTATCTGTTCTTGTTATGTTGAGTACTGTACTCACAGGCTGGCCTTTCTGTTCTTGTTATGTTGTGTACTGTACTCACAGGCTGGCAGTTGGCCTGCTGGAAGGGTGGGCAATGGATGTTGGAGCTCTGGGTCAGATAACTATCACCGTTTTTCACACAGCTGTACTGCTGGCACTTGTCACCAGGAGCAGACCATGTATCTCCATGCTGGACACACACACACACATTTGACATTAAATGTTTGTCATTTAGCAGACGCTCTTATCCAAAACGTTTTTTACATTAGTGCATGTGTCTTCAGATCGCTAAGTGAGACAACAACATACACCACTCGTAGTGGGTGGGGCGGACTGGGACTTATTTAACACGCTCTTTAAAGAGGTGGGGTGTCAGTGGTTTTAGGGAGATGGGCAGGCACTCCTCTGTCCTCATTTTATGGGGAAGCTTGTTCCACACACACAGCCGCACAAACAATATAGACATTTAACAGAGACTTACTTACTACTTCTTAGTTAATCTGTGACAGTTAAACTGACAGAAACGGTACCTACCTTCAACAACTGCATGGTCCCATTGATCTGGAGGACACAGTGGGTCTGAACACATTTACCACAGCAGTCATCTGAGGAGTAGTCTGGCTCCTGGTACTCATATCCCTGCAGGAGAAGAGGAACACATGAGTGACTTGCTGCAACAACTAAAAATAATGATGATGATGATAATACACGTTATTAAAGTGTGAATACAACCGATTGCCTTCCCAGGAGACTCTACAGAATAGAAGAACTCAAGAACAGATGCCTCACCACCAATTGAGAATTATTTTTAAAAGCAAGGACTAGGCTTAATCTGTCGGCAGTTCTGAATCAGACAAGGTTTACTTACTTACTTAATCTGGGTCTAGGAAACCAGCCGATTAAAGTATAAAAACTCATTGACTGAATACATTTAAGCTACTCAATGGTATTTCAACTTTTGGTAAATATTTGAAATGTGAGCAGACACGGCAGCTGTACCAGTTGTTACCTTTTCACAATCTTCGTCACATTGCATGAATCCACAGTCAATTTGGTAATGACCAGACTTGGGGTCCACTTTGTTGGTGCAGGTGCACTCCTGGCACTCTGATCCCGGTACTTTAGAATTGGGCTAGAAGAACAAGTAACTCATTACATTACACATTACTTCAGGGGAACCATGATACCCACTGTCTCTGACACAGGGGAACCAGGATACCCACTGTCTCTAACACAGGGGAACCAGGATACCCACTGTCTCTGACACAGGGGAACCAGGATACCCACTGTCTCTAACACAGGGGAACCAGGATACCCACTGTCTCTAACACAGGGGAACCAGGATACCCACTGTCTCTAACACAGGGGAACCAGGATACCCACTGTCTCTAACACAGGGGAACCAGGATACCCACTGTCTCTGACACAGGGGAACCAGGATACCCACTGTCTCTGACACAGGGGAACCAGGATACCCACTGTCTCTAACACAGGGGAACCAGGATACCCACTGTCTCTAACACAGGGGAACCAGGATACCCACTGTCTCTGACACAGGGGAACCATGATACCCACTGTCTCTGACACAGGGGAACCAGGATACCCACTGTCTCTAACACAGGGGAACCAGGATACCCACTGTCTCTAACACAGGGGAACCAGGATACCCACTGTCTCTAACACAGGGGAACCAGGATACCCACTGTCTCTAACACAGGGGAACCAGGATACCCACTGTCTCTAACACAGGGGAACCAGGATACCCACTGTCTCTAACACAGGGGAACCAGGACACCCACTGTCTCTGACACTATTTGACATGAACCCATATAGCGTCTGAGACTTACTGTCCACATAATGCAATATATTAAAACAGGTAAAAACCAACAGTGTTTATTTATGTAATGAACATTTCAGATGAGAGAGCAGAATAGTTTGTCATTACCAGGTATTCAACGCCTTTGTGAAGACAAACTCTTTTAGGCTCTGAAAGAGACAAGAGACACAAACAACCAATTGAGAGAGAGACACAGACAACCAATTGAGAGAAAGACACAGACAACCAATCCATGGGACTGTCTAAAATAACTGGTATTGTCTCAGCAATACAAACACAGGAATACTAGATAGTCTAGATATAGTTAAAGAGACCATACCACATGTAGATAGTCTAGATAGTCTAGATATAGTTAAAGAGACCATACCACATGTAGATAGTCTAGATAGTATAGATCTAGGTAAAGAGACCATACCACATGTAGATAGTCTAGATAGTACAGATATAGTTAAAGAGACCATACCACATGTAGATAGTCTAGATAGTCTAGATAGTATAGATCTAGGTAAAGATACTTTACCACATGTAAATAGTCTAGATAGTATAGATCTAGGTAAAGAGACATTACCACGTGTAGATAGTATAGATCTAGGTAAAGAGACATTACCACGTGTAGATAGTATAGATCTAGGTAAAGAGACATTACCACGTGTAGATAGTATAGATCTAGGTAAAGAGACCATACCACATGTAGATAGTATAGATCTAGGTAAAGAGACATTACCACATGTGTGTTCTGGACAGCATTTCCCCTCAGGGACTGAAACCACTGGCACGAACCCAATAGGACAGTTCATGTTGGTAGGTGGGCAAGTGCTGCTGTCACAACCTAGGAGGGGAAACAATAGCAGAGTATGAACATAACAATATGAGCTGATTCATGTCTTCACTATGTGTGTGTTTTCAACACAACTGAGCTGAGCCCAGCTGTATGGCACTGGCCTGGTTACACATCAACCCTAGATCCTGGACCCGTGCTGGAAAGGACCGTGTGAAAAGAACATATCCAAGCCAGCACAGTACGGCTCAGCTCGGCACAATACTGTTGAAATAGATCTGAGTATAATATGTAAGGTAAAAAGGTGTTGTGAGATCCTTACGGCAGGCGAGGTTGGAGCAGCATGGATCGGATGGATCGGTTTGGTTGACATATACAAAGCCTGGTCCAGTGCATATCTCTACTGGTGGTTTGGAGCAGACCTTGGGTTTACAGTTCACAGTCTTGGTGGATTCCAAACAAACGCAGTCCTGGCACTTGTACTCAAACCTCTCGTTGAACTGTGATGAGATACAACAAGAAGGGAGTGTGGTTCTATCAATGGGTTTGGTCAAATGTAGTGCACTAAATAGGACATAGGGGGCTAAATATAGGGCATAAGGGGGCCATTTGGCATTCAGACAATGTGGATAATACTGTGTGGATGCTGTAAGTAGGTCCTCATATAAACCTCTGGCATCATCCATGACAGAGCCAGTGGACTAGATAACAGTCTATATTAATTAGTCAAATAAAATAACGATGAATCAAAACCAAAAGGCCTAACTTACCTCTCGCGGAACTCCTTCAGGGTCAATGCATCCTTCAAAAACACAAACACCACCATTTAGTAGAACATTCATAGACCTCAAACATCCTTGGAAAGGTTAAGTCCTAACCATCTTCTCTGTGTCATCAACATGAAATGGACCAATGGGAGTAACTGGGAACACTCACCACACTTATCAACACAGATCCCTGAGTCCTTGTTGTAGAGTTTCATCCCATCAGGACAGAAGCAGCCTTCTGTGGTGAAGTTCATCCTAGACTCGTCTGGACTGTAGAACACAACATTGCAGTGACAACTCCTATTTCCTATGTACAGCAACTCTATCTTTAACTGTAGGTAGGTATTTTCTCTTTGTCTTATTTGACAGTCATAACGTTGTCTACCTTAGTTAACATAAAACATGAAAGCAAGGATGTTTTTGCGCTAGACAATCTCTAAATAGAAACCTACTTGTCATCACAGGTTGGCTGTTCTGCAGGACCGCAGGGCTTGTAGACTTTGTCAGCTGGACAGTCGCTGGCTGTTGAAGAAAGATACAACTCAGTCTATAGTGACACCCGAACCCCCTGTCTCAGTCTCCAGTATATATACTGCAATAGTCTATGTGCCGGGGGGCGAGGTTCAGACTGTCCTATCTGGTATAATTCTCCTGTTATCTCTGGTGTCCTGTGTGACCTTAAGTATGCTACCCCTAATTATTCTCTCTCTCTCTCTTTCTCTCTCTCCCTTCACAGAGGACCTGAGCCTCAGGACCATCTGGCCTGACGACTCCTGGCTGTGCCGGTCCCCAGTCAACCTGGTCGTAATGCTGATCCAATTTCTGCTGTTGTGGCTGCATCTATGGAACCCTGTCCTGTTCAACGATTTAGCTGTTTCGACCCTATCTCTACCGAACCTGTTGCTGAACGATCTGGCTTTAATTGCCATGTACTCTTACAATCTCCACCCAGCACAGCCAGAAGAGGACTGGCTACCCCTCAGATTCTGGTTTCTTTCTAGGTTCTTCCTAGTTTGTCCTAGCCACCGTGCTTCTACATCTGTATTGCTTGCTGTTTGGGGTTTTAGGCTGGGTTTCTGTATAAGCACTTTGTGACAACTGCTGATGTAAAAAGTGTTATCACAATGGAAAAATGTTCTGACTACAGTCATTATTTACAATCAGTTGATTGTAGGACTGAAGGCCGATACTATATTACACATTACAAAGGGGAACCAGACAAGGATGTCCACTATCTCCATCATTTATCACTTCAAATACAAAAATGCACTAATCTAATATTTACAAATAGAAACCCCCCCCTCATCTACAACACACACTAATTGTATAGTATTGTTCCTGGTCTGATCTACAACACACACTAAGTTGTGTTAGTATAGTATTGTTCCTGGTCTGATCTACAACACACACTAAGTTGTGTTAGTATAGTATTGTTCCTGGTCTGATCTACAACACACACTAAGTTGTGTTAGTATAGTATTGTTCCTGGTCTGATCTACAACACACACTAAGTTGTGTTAGTATAGTATTGTTCCTGGTCTGATCTACAACACACACTAAGTTGTGTTCGTATAGTATTGTTCCTGGTCTCATCTACACAGTTCCTTGTTCCTGGTCTTCTACACAGTACTTCATATCTCTTCAATGGTGGACTTATTTATCTATCCTTATTAGGTGAGTCTTATTTAACCTGGTGAGTCAGGATGTTTTCAACGAGTACAGGAAGCCTACCACAGAGCTCGGTGTGGTTTCTCCAGTAGATGCATACTCCGAACTGGGCACAGGCAGCAGCGTATGTCTGCAGACTGGTGCACTCCACCGCTGGGTTGGACACGTGACAGCTGTCATAGACACAGCCCTTGTAGAAGTTGTCAGGTGAGACAAATGGATGACAGGCTGCAAAAATGCTGTGGATTGAAAACCAGAGATGAAAGAATATGAGAAACAGACCTTCCAAATACACTGTAAGATTCATATTGGTTTCTGTCAGACACAGAACACACATTTGTGTCTAGGTTAGGGGTATAGAGCTACATCATTGCATGTGAGAATTTAGTCTGTGATAAGTTAGATTGTTGATAGTTACAACAGGTTTTATAACTTTACTCAAACTCCTGACAGACTGTTCAATGGAGTAGCTGGACTCCTGACAGACTGTTCAATGGAGTAGCTGGCTACTCCTGACAGACTGTTCAATGGAGTAGCTGGCCACTCAGCACAGACTGTTCAACGGAGTAGCTGGCCACTCCTGACAGACTGTTAAATGGAGTAGCTGGCCACTCCTGACAGACTGTTCAATGGAGTAGCTGGCCACACCTGACAGACTGTTAAATGGAGTAGCTGGCCACTCCTGACAGACTGTTCAATGGAGTAGCTGGCCACTCAGCACAGACTGTTCAATGGAGTAGCTGGCCCCTCAGGACAGACTGTTCAATGGAGTAGCTGGCCACTCCTGACAGACTGTTCAATGGAGTAGCTGGCCACTCCTGACAGACTGTTCAATGGAGTAGCTGGCCACACCTGACAGACTGTTCAATGGAGTAGCTAGCCACTCCTGACAGACTGTTAAATGGAGTAGCTGGCTACTCCTGACAGACTGTTCAATGGAATAGCTGGCCACTCCTGACAGACTGTTCAATGGAGTAGCTGGCCACTCCTGACAGACTGTTAAATGGAGTAGCTGGCTACTCCTGACAGACTGTTTAATGGAATAGCTGGCCACTCCTGACAGACTGTTCAATGGAGTAGCTGGCCACTCCTGACAGACTGTTAAATGGAGTAGCTGGCTACTCCTGACAGACTGTTTAATGGAATAGCTGGCCACTCCTGACAGACTGTTCAATGGAGTAGCTGGCCACTCCTGACAGACTGTTAAATGGAGTAGCTGGCTACTCCTGACAGACTGTTTAATGGAATAGCTGGCCACTCCTGACAGACTGTTCAATGGAGTAGCTGGCCACTCCTGACAGACTGTTAAATGGAGTAGCTGGCTACTCCTGACAGACTGTTCAACGGAGTAGCTGGCCCCTCAGCACAGACTGTTCAATGGAGTAGCTGGCCACTCCTGACAGACTGTTCAATGGAGTGGCTGGCAATTTTCCCACACAGCATTTGTGTCATTTAAATCACCCTAAGCATGACATTTGATTAGAGAACTTGTACAGTGCCTTTACGAAGGTAGACCTGTCCTTCAGGAGATCACAGTGCCTTTAGGGAGGTTGACCTGTCTTTCAGGAGATCACAGTGCCTTTACGAAGGTAGACCTGTCCTTCAGGAGATCACAGTGCCTTTAGGGAGGTTTACCTGTCCTTCAGGAGATCACAGTGCCTTTAGGGAGGTGGACCTGTCCTTCAGGAGATCACGGTGCCTTTAGGGAGGTTACATTGTCCTTCAGGAGATCACAGTGCCTTTAGGGAGGTTTACCTGTCCTTCAGGAGATCACAGTGCCTTTAGGGAGGTTACACTGTCCTTCAGGAGATCACAGTGCCTTTAGGGAGGTTTACCTGTCCTTCAGGAGATCACAGTGCCTTTAGGGAGGTTGACCTGTCTTTCAGGAGATCACAGTGCCTTTACGAAGGTAGACCTGTCCTTCAGGAGATCACAGTGCCTTTAGGGAGGTTTACCTGTCCTTCAGGAGATCACAGTGCCTTTAGGGAGGTTACACTGTCCTTCAGGAGATCACAGTGCCTTTAGGGAGGTTTACCTGTCCTTCAGGAGATCACAGTGCCTTTAGGGAGGTTACACTGTCCTTCAGGAGATCACAGTGCCTTTAGGGAGGTTTACCTGTCATTCAGGAGATCACAGTGCCTTTAGGGAGGTTGACCTGCCCTTCAGGAGATCACAGTGCCTTTAGGGAGGTTTACCTGTCTTTCAGGAGATCACAGTACATTTAGGGAGGTTTACCTGTCCTTCAGGAGATCACAGATAGAGGAGTCTGGCTTGCATGGCTTCTGTGTGGGTTCAGGGAGAGGAGAGTTGGTGGGGATTCCAGGTGGCACATGGCAGTCAGGTTGGTAGAGGTCCTTGGCTGGCCAGTAGTCTGCCATCAGAGCACAGTTCTCCACCAGCTGACCTCCAGGCAACATGCAGTCATCAGCCTGGTTGTTGCTACATGTTCCTGGAAGAGATGCATACAGTTCAGGTTCAAGTCGTTTATTTTGCCATTTGCAGCTATTAAAACTAATACATACATTGGACATCTTTGTTGGAGCTCTCTCACATTTAGTACAGCACATACAGTAAAAATATCAGACACAGACATCAGACAGGAAAGCCCAAACCATTGTTTGCTAGCCTGGTCCCTGATCAGTTTGTGCTGTCTTGCCAAATCCTATGGTTCGATATCTGACAACAACCATGGGGTTTTGGTAAAAATAATCCAAACAGATCTGGGACCAGGCTAGTTGTTCACCTCCAACCTTGGATAAATGATTTCCATCAATTCAAAGACTTCTCCATTAGGCTTTCTCACACCATACTCAGAATACCAAGTGACCGCTCTCTGTTTAACTTCAGTGATTCACAATCATTTCTCAGCTCTTATGTTTAAATGCCCAAGATACATAGTTTGAGGACAACAAATGAATGAAACTAAGTCCTTACCACAATGACCCTGTGTATTGTTGCCAAAGTGTTGCCAAGGAAGGTTGACGCTGAAGCCAGTGACTCCAAAGGTAACTACCACCTGGAGGTGTGCTATCTCCAAGACCATGTTGATACCAGAGTTCATCACCTTCACACCGTGCCGCGTGAAGGGTAGTCTCAGGGAAACTCCATCAATAAGAGCCTGAAAGACAGATGGCAGGGAGAGAGGGATGAAAGACAGATGGCAGGGAGAGAGGGATGAAAGACAGATGGCAGGGAGAGAGGGATGAAAGACAGATGGCAGGGAGAGAGGGATGAAAGACAGATGGCAGGGAGAGAGGGATGAAAGACAGATGGCATGGAGAGAGGGATGAAAGACAGATGGCAGGGAGAGAGGGATGAAAGACAGATGGCAGGGAGAGAGGGATGGCAGGGAGAGAGGGATGAAAGACAGATGGCAGGGAGAGAGGGATGAAAGAGAGATGGCAGGGAGAGAGGGATGAAAGACAGATGGCAGGGAGAGAGGGATGAAAGACAGATGGCAGGGAGAGAGGGATGAAAGAGAGATGGCAGGGAGAGAGGGATGAAAGACAGATGGCAGGGAGAGAGGGATGAAAGACAGATGGCAGGGAGAGAGGGATGAAAGACAGATGGCAGGGAGAAAGGGATGAAAGACAGATGGCAGGGAGAGAGGGATGAAAGACAGATGGCAGGGAGAGAGGGATGAAAGACAGATGGCAGGGAGAGAGGGATGAAAGACAGATGGACGAAAGGGGGGATAGAAAAGGATAGGAAAAAGGGATGGAAGAGAGAGAGAGATCAATCTTCAGGATCTCTTAAAGAAAAGGGAAGGTGACCGCAATGCTTACTAATATCATGACATTACAGGTTGAATTAAGTTGATGGAGAACATCAAATTCATATGTTGTATCAATGAAAGCTACGGATGTTGAGAACTTAATGCACAATTCAGTTCAGAGAATGAAATAATGGAAGAGAATTGTCTTTCATTTTCACATAAATAATTTCTCAGTCCTTTAGGCCCCAAATCCAGCCATTCAACATATATATGGCCTGAATTGCTTATATTGATTTCTGAGCCAGTTTATCCACTTAAGTTACCTCCAACTGAGCAGCTCCAATGAGGTTGTGATTCTTCAGTGTTATAACTGTTGAGCGGTAGGACACGATGATGGATCGAGGACAAGACACGTCCTCGGTGGGATCACAGTTGACGTTGTCGATGTAGATCTTGAAGTGGTGACGCGGCAACATCTCCTCCATCAGCACATAGGTACAGTTCCCTTGGAAGCTGTAGAAGAGCCCGTCGAAGGTGATGTAATGGGGGTCTCCCCAACCCTCACAGACGCCTGTCATGAAAATAAACACTGTTATAAAGCAGACAGACATTACGATCCTCTGACAAAAATGTTTGTTTTTAAAATGTATGAAGTAATATTTATATTGAGTATTTATATTGAGTATTATTCCAAACGTTAGTGATAAGGACGTGTTTGTTAGTTACAGAAACTGGACGTGGCCATCTACCTTCCTGACCAGGTCAGAGGAGAAGAAGAAGAAGCTTTCACAACTCACAGTCACACACGAATCGTTGGCAGCAGTAGAACTCATCCCATTGTAGCACTGGTTTCTTGCCATTGGTACATGTGATTGGCTCAGGCTCTGGGCATTCATACGGAATTATCTCAATGGTGTTGTTTTCAATGCATCTGGCCAAAGTGCAGTTGCAGAGCCAGAAAGTTTCATTTTGCTGATATTTTAGAGAGAAAAGAAAATTGCACGTCATCAGAGAGCTTTCACAATTCACACAGGAATCAATTAATAAGTCTCTGAAAGGACTTTTCGACCTCGTTGACATCAAATGTTGGCCATGTGTTATTGACGTTAAGGGAGCCCAGTTGATTATGTGATGGTTATATTGAGGTACTTACCACTTTGTCCCACTCAGGACAAGTGATTGGTGGAGGGGTTGGTGACCCAGTTGTGGTTGGTATTGAACTGACTTGATGTTCTGGTGTTATTGGAGGACCAGTGACAACCGATTCATGGGTTGTTGGTGATGTGGTTGTCATTGGAGTTGTGGCTTCTGTTGTAGTTGGTGGTTTAGGTGTTGTTGTAGGAGCTTTAGTGGTTGTGGTATCTATGACAGGGGTGGTTGTGGTTGGTTTTTCAGTTGTCCTGGGGGTTGTGGTTGATTCTTCTGTTGTTGTTGGGGTTGTGGTTGGTTCTTCTGTTGTTGTTGGGGTTGTGGTTGGTTCTTCTGTTGTCGTTGGGGTTGTGGTTGGTTCTTCTGTTGTCGTTGGGGTTGTGGTTGGTTTTTCAGTTGTCCTGGGGGTTGTGGTTGATTCTTCTGTTGTCGTTGGGGTTGTGGTTAGAGTTATGGCTTCCGTTGTAGTTGGTGGTTTAGGTGTGGTTGTTGTTGGTGGTAATGGTGTGGTAGTTGTTGGTGGTAGTGTTGTTGTTGGTGGTGGTGTGGTTGTTGGTGGTGGTGGTGGTGTGGTTGATGTTGTAGTTGGTGGTGTTGGTGTTGTTGTTGCTGTGGTAGTTGTTGGTGGTAATGGTGTTGTTGTTGGTGGTGGTGTTGGTGTTGTTGTTGGTAGTATTGCTGTTGGTGTTGTTGTTGGTATTGGTGTGGTTGTTTCGGTGGTATTGGTGTGGTTGTTGTTGGTGGTATTGGTGTGGTTGTTGTTGGTGTTGTTGTTGGTGGTATTGGTGTTGTTGATGGTGTTGGTGGTATTGGTGTTGTTGTTGTTGGTGTGGTTGTTGTTGTTGGTGGTATTGGTGTTGTTGTCGTTGGTGGAATTGGAGTTGTTGTTGTTGGTGTTGTTGGTGTGGCTGTTGGTGGTATTGGTGTTGTTGTTGTTGGTGGTACTGGTGTTGTTGTTGGTGTGGTTGTTGTTGTTGGTGGTACTGGTGTTGTTGTTGTTGGTGGTTGTGGTATTGGTGTGGTTGTTGTTGGTGGTGGTGTTGGTATTGGTGTTGTTGTTGTTGGTGGTGTTGGTGTTGTTGGTGTTGGCATTGGTGTGGATGTTGTTGTTGTTGTTGGTGGTGTTGGTGTTGTTGATGGTGTTGGTGGTATTGGTGTTGTTGTCGTTGGTGGAATTGGAGTTGTTGTTGTTGGTGTTGTTTGTGTGGCTGTTGGTGGTATTGGTGTTGTTGTTGTTGGTGGTACTGGTGTTGTTGTTGGTGTGGTTGTTGTTGTTGGTGGTACTGGTGTTGTTGTTGTTGGTGGTTGTGGTATTGGTGTGGTTGTTGTTGGTGGTGGTGTTGGTATTGGTGTTGTTGTTGTTGGTGGTGTTGGTGTTGTTGGTGTTGGCATTGGTGTCGTTGTTGGTGTTGTTGGTGGTGGTGTTGGTGTTGTTGATGGTGTTGGTGGTGTTGTTGTTGGTGGTATTGGTGTGGTTGTTGTTGGTGGTAATGGTGTGGTTGTTGTTGTTGGTGTTGTTGTTGATGGTATTGGTGTTGTTGTTGTTGTTGGTGGTGGTGGTGTTGGTGTTGTTGTTGGTAGTATTGCTGTTGTTGTTGTTGTTGGTATTGGTGTGGTTGTTTCGGGTGGTATTGGTGTGGTTGTTGTTGGTGGTATTGGTGTGGTTGTTGTTGGTGTTGTTGTTGTTGTTGTTGGTATTGGTGTTGTTGATGGTGTTGGTGGTATTGGTGTGGTTGCTGTTGGTGGTATTGGTGTTGTTGTTGTTGGTGTTGTTGTTGATGGTGTTGGTGGTGTTGTTGTTGTTGGTGGTATTGGTGTGGTTGTTGTTGTTGGTGTTGTTGATGGTGTTGGTGGAATTGGTGTGGTTGTTGGTGTTGTTGTTGTTAGTGGTGTTGTTGTTGTTGGTATTGGTGTTGTTGATGGTGTTGGTGGTATTGGTGTTGTTGTCGTTGGTGGAATTGGAGTTGTTGTTGTTGGTGTTGTTGGTGTGGTTGTTGGTGGTATTGGTGTTGTTGATGGTGTTGGTGGTATTGGTGTGGTTGTTGTTGGTGGTATTGGTGTTGTTGTTGTTCTTGGTGTTGTTGTTGATGGTGTTGGTGGTGTTGTTGTTGGTGTGGTTGTTTCGGGTGGTATTGGTGTGGTTGTTGTTGGTGGTATTGGAGTTGTTGTTGTTGGTGGTATTGGTGTTGTTGGTATTGGTGTGGTTGTTGTTGGTGGTATTGGTGTTGTTGATGGTGTTGGTGGTATTGGTGTTGTTGTTGTTGTTGGTGGAATTGGAGTTGTTGGTGGTATTGGTGTTGTTGATGGTGTTGGTGGTATTGGTGTTGTTGTCGTTGGTGGAATTGGAGTTGTTGTTGTTGGTGTTGTTGGTGTGGTTGTTGGTGGTATTGGTGTGGTTGTTGCTGTTGTTGTTGTTGGTTGGTTGGTGGTGTTGTTGTTGTTGGTGGAATTGGAGTTGTTGTTGTTGGTGGTATTGGTGTTGTTGGTATTGGTGTCGTTGTTGTTGGTGGTATTGGTGTTGTTGATGGTGTTGGTGGTATTGGTGTTGTTGTTGTTGTTGGTGGAATTGGAGTTGTTGGTGGTATTGGTGTTGTTGATGGTGTTGGTGGTATTGGTGTTGTTGTCGTTGGTGGAATTGGAGTTGTTGTTGTTGGTGTTGTTGGTGTGGTTGTTGGTGGTATTGGTGTTGTTGTTGTTGTTGGTATTAGTTTTGTTGTTGTTGGTGGTGTTGTTGTTGTTGTAGGTATTGCTGTTGTTGTTGTTGGTTGTATTGGTGTCGTTGTTGTTGGTGGTTTTGGTGTGGTAGTTGTTGGTGGTGAAGGTGCTGTTGTTGTTTTTGTTGATGTTAGTGTTGTTGTTGGTTTTGGTGATGTTGTTGATAAACATTCAACGCAACAGAGGACTCTAATCTTATAGTTAAAGCACTTAAATGGTCTCTGAGTTTGTTTATTTTCTTCACATATTAACCCGAAGTCAACATCGCACTCCACAACTTGGCCTGTCGAAGCTACATAGTCCTCTAAGCTTGTATTTGGATAGTCTGTAGCTACACATTCAATATCCTGTGGATCTTCACACACTTCTTTTCCACTCTGCGTGATATTCCAATACGTTTCCCAATCACTCTTATCTTTATCATCATCTTCATCATACCATTCTGACCACTCACAGGTAGGAATACAAGGAGTAGTTGTTGGCTCTGGTGTCTGGGGGGTAGTTGTTGGTGGTATTGGTGTGGTTGTTGTTGGTGGAATTGGTGTGGTTGTTGGTGTTTGTGTGGTTGTTGTTGGTGGTATTATTGTTGTTGTTGTTGTTGGTGGTGTTGTTGTTGGTGGTATTGTTGTGGTTGTTGTTGTTGGAATTGGTGTGGTTGTTGTTGGTGGAATTGGTGTGGTTGTTGTTGGTGGAATTTGTGTGGTTGTTGGTGTTTGTGTGGTTGTTGTTGGTTGTATTGATGTTGTTGTTGTTGTTGTTGGTATTGGTGTGGTTGTTGTTGGTGGTATTGTTGTGGTTGTTGTTGTTGGAATTGGTGTGGTTGTTGGTGTGTGTGTGGTTGTTGTTGGTTGTACTGATGTTGTTGTTGTTGTTGGTATTGGTGTGGTTGTTGTTGGTGGTATTGGTGTTGTTGATGGTGTTGGTGGTATTGGTGTTGTTGTTGGTGGTATTGGTGTTGTTGTTGTTGGTGGTATTGGTGTTGTTGGTATTGGTGTGGTTGTTGTTGGTGGTATTGGTGTTGTTGTTGTTGGTGGTATTGGTGTTGTTGGTATTGGTGTGGTTGTTGTTGGTGGTATTGGTGTTGTTGATGGTGTTGGTGGCATTGGTGTTGTTGTTGTTGTTGGTGGAATTGGAGTTGTTGGTGGTATTGGTGTTGTTGATGGTGTTGGTGGAATTGGTGTTGTTGTCGTTGGTGGAATTGGAGTTGTTGTTGTTGGTGTTGTTGGTGTGGTTGTTGGTGGTATTGGTGTGGTTGTTGCTGTTGTTGTTGTTAGTGGTGTTGTTGTTGGTGGTATTGGTGTTGTTGTTGTTGGTGGAATTGGAGTTGTTGTTGTTGGTGATATTGGTGTTGTTGGTATTGGTGTGGTTGTTGTTGGTGGTATTGGTGTTGTTGGTGGTGTTGGTGGTATTGGTGTTGTTGTTGTTGTTGGTGGAATTGGAGTTGTTGGTGGTATTGGTGTTGTTGATGGTGTTGGTGGTATTGGTGTTGTTGTTGTTGTTGGTGGAATTGGAGTTGTTGTTGTTGGTGTTGTTGGTGTGGTTGTTGTGTTGGTATTGGTGTGGTTGTTGTTGTGTTGTTGTTGTTGTGGTGTTGTTGTTGGTGGTTGTTTGGTGTTGTTGTTGTTGTTGGTGGTGGAGTTGTTGTTGTTGGTGATATTGGTGTTGTTGTTATTGGTGATATTGGTTGTTGTTGGTGGTATTGTTGTTGTGGTATTTGTTGGTGGTGTTGGTGGTATTGGTGTTGTTGTTGTTGTTGGTGGAATTGGAGTTGTTGGTGGTATTGGTGTTGTTGATGGTGTTGGTGGTATTGGTGTTGTTGTCGTTGGTGGAATTGGAGTTGTTGTTGTTGTTGTTGGTGTGGTTGTTGATGGTATTGGTGTTGTTGTTGTTGTTGGTATTAGTTTTGTTGTTGTTGGTGGTGTTGTTGTTGTTGTAGGTATTGCTGTTGTTGTTGTTGGTTGTATTGGTGTCGTTGTTGTTGGTGGTTTTGGTGTGGTAGTTGTTGGTGGTGAAGGTGCTGTTGTTGTTTTTGTTGATGTTAGTGTTGTTGTTGGTTTTGGTGATGTTGTTGATAAACATTCAACGCAACAGAGGACTCTAATCTTATAGTTAAAGCACTTAAATGGTCTCTGAGTTTGTTTATTTTCTTCACATATTAACCCGAAGTCAACATCGCACTCCACAACTTGGCCTGTCGAAGCTACATAGTCCTCTAAGCTTGTATTTGGATAGTCTGTAGCTACACATTCAATATCCTGTGGATCTTCACACACTTCTTTTCCACTCTGCGTGATATTCCAATACGTTTCCCAATCACTCTTATCTTTATCATCATCTTCATCATACCATTCTGACCACTCACAGGTAGGAATACAAGGAGTAGTTGTTGGCTCTGGTGTCTGGGGGGTAGTTGTTGGTGGAATTGGTGTGGTTGTTGTTGGTGGTATTGGTGTGGTTGTTGTTGGTGGAATTGGTGTGGTTGTTGGTGTTTGTGTGGTTGTTGTTGGTGTTGTTGTTGTTGGTATTGTTGTGGTTGTTGTTGTTGGTATTGGTGTGGTTGTTGTTGTTGGTATTGGTGTGGTTGTTGTTGGTGGTATTGGTGGTGTTGTTGGTATTGTTGTGGTTGTTGTTGGTGGTAATGGTGTTGTTGTTGGTGGTGTGGTTGTTGTTGGTGGTAATGCTGTTGTTGTTGTTGGTGTATGTGTGGTTGTTGTTGGTATTTGTGTTGTTGTTGTTGGTGGTATTGGTGATGTTGTTGTTGGTATTTTTGTGGTTGCTGTTGGTGGCATTGGTGTGGTTGTTGTTGGTTTTGGTGTGGTTGTTGTTGGTTTTGGTGTGGTTGTTGTTGGCTTTGGTGTGGTTGTTGTTGGTTTTGGTGTGGTTGTTGTTGGTGGCATTGGTGTTGTTGTTGTTGGTGGAGGTGTGGTTGTTGGTGGTGTGGTTGTTGTTGGTTTGGTGTGGTTGTTGTTGGTGGCATTGGTGTTGTTGTTGGTGGAGGTGTGGTTGTTGGTGGTGTGGTTGTTGTTGGTTTTGGTGTGGTTGTTGTTGGTGGCATTGGTGTTGTTGTTGTTGGTGGTGGTGTGGTTGTTGGTGGTGTTTGTGTTGTTGTTGGTGGCATTGGTGTTGTTGTTGTTGGTGGTGTTGGTGTTGTTGTTGGAGGTGGTGGTGTTGTTGTTGGAGGTGGTGGTGTTGTTGTTGTTGGTGGTGGTGTGGTTGTTGGTGGTGTTTGTGTTGTTGTTGGTGGTGTTGGTGTTGTGGTTGGAGGTTCTGTTGTCAATGTGGTAGTTGTTGGTGTCCACGGTGTTGTTATTGGTGTTGGTGGGGTTGTTGTTGATGGGCCTGTTGGTGGGCATTCCTCAACACACTCCCCGGTCTCTTCATCAAATATTGGCCTATCTGGAGGGCATTGTGGGTAACAACCTAAAAAGAAGACATTGTGATTTAGTTGTTTTGATTGAGTTATTACATATAATGAAGTTGAGGTTAAGAAAAACGAATTGATATTTTGCAAAGAAGGGCATGTGCATATGGAACAAACATGCAGGCTGATGCCAATCAAATCAAATAGCATGCTGCCTCACCTTCCAGATTGGGAAGAGGGTTGTCACAGGTCCCATTTGGATTCAGACAGGTCTTGAAGCAAGGTGTGTGGCAAGGGCTGTAATGCCATTCACATTCACCTGGATCGTTGTAGTAGTCACAGAACACAGCTACAAAAGGGAAGACGTACAGGTTCATACACTGAATACACATTGCCCTCAGCAAATGGCACCCTATTCCATATAAAGTGCATTACTTTTTATCAGAACCCTATGTACCCTGGTCAAAATCATCCACTGTAATGTTCCACATTAAGATATCTATTTAAACCAAGCAGCTAAAATATACTTTAGATCCACATCCTCACATTGTCACCATGTTTGGGTTCTTTCAACAGCATATTCATTTACTTAGCATTGTAAATTCTAATCAGTCAAATGACACCAGACCTGCCAAGTCATTTCATTGCAAAGCCTGACAGTCAAATGACACC
>NC_088412.1:8277873-8335373 GCF_034236695.1 Oncorhynchus nerka | reverse complement strand
TCCAACTTGATGGAGTTGAAGCAGTTTTCCTTGAAGAATGGGCAAAAATCCCAGTGGCTAGATGTTCCAAGCTTATAGAGACATACCCCAAGAGACTTGCAGCTGTAATTGCTTCAAAAGGTGGCTCTACTTTGACTTTGGTGGGGAGGGGAGGGGGGGTGAATAGTTATGTACGCTCAAGTTTTCTGTTTTTTTGGGTCATATTTCTTGTTTGTTTCACAATAAAATATATATTGCATCTTCAAAGTGCACGTTGTGTAATTCAAATGATACAACCCCCCCACAAAAAATATTTTAATTCCAGGTTGTAAGTCAACAAAATAGGAAAAATACCAAGGGGGGTGAATACTTTCACCACTGCAGACAGCCGTGATCATTAAGGATGAGAACTCTCTTGGCAAATAATAAGGTCTGCAGCTTATCATCAGGTATTCTATGTCAGGTGAGCAAAAGCAAGAGCCGTGTGTGTGTTGAGTGCAGTGTGTGTGTGTTGAGTGCTGTGTGTGTGTTGAGTGCCGTGTGTGTGTTGAGTGCTGTGTGTGTTGAGTGCTGTGTGTGTTGAGTGCCGTGTGTGTGTTGAGTGCAGTGTGTGTGTGTTGAGTGCAGTGTGTGTGTGTTGAGTGCTGTGTGTCTGTTGAGTGCTGTGTGTGTGTTGAGTGCCGTGTGTGTTGAGTGCCGTGTGTGTGTTGAGTGCAGTGTGTGTTGCATGCCGTGTGTGTTGAGTGCCGTGTGTGTGTTGAGTGCCGTGTGTGTTGAGTGCCGTGTGTGTGTTGAGTGCCGTGTGTGTTGAGTGCCGTGTGTGTGTTGAGTGCCGTGTGTGTTGCATGCCGTGTGTGTGTTGAGTGCCGTGTGTGTTGAGTGCAGTGTGTGTGTTGAGTGCCGTGTGTGTTGAGTGCCGTGTGTGTTGAGTGCCGTGTGTGTGTTGAGTGCCGTGTGTGTTGAGTGCCGTGTGTGTTGCGTGCCGTGTGTGTTGAGTGCCGTGTGTGTGTTGAGTGCTGTGTGTGTTGAGTGCTGTGTGTGTTGAGTGCCGTGTGTGTGTTGAGTGCCGTGTGTGTTGAGTGCCGTGTGTGTTGCGTGCCGTGTGTGTTGAGTGCCGTGTGTGTGTTGAGTGCTGTGTGTGTTGAGTGCTGTGTGTGTTGAGTGCCGTGTGTGTGTTGAGTGCAGTGTGTGTGTGTTGAGTGCAGTGTGTGTGTGTTGAGTGCTGTGTGTGTGTTGAGTGCCGTGTGTGTTGAGTGCCGTGTGTGTGTTGAGTGCCGTGTGTGTTGAGTGCCGTGTGTGTTGAGTGCCGTGTGTGTTGCGTGCCGTGTGTGTTGAGTGCCGTGTGTGTGTTGAGTGCCGTGTGTGTGTTGAGTGCAGTGTGTGTGTTGAGTGCCGTGTGTGTTGAGTGCCGTGTGTGTTGCATGCAGTGTGTGTTGAGTGCAGTGTGTGGGTTGAGTGCCGTGTGTGTGTTGAGTGCAGTGTGTGGGTTGAGTACTGTGTGTGGGTTGAGTGTAGTGTGTGTGTTGAGTGTAGTGTGTGTGTGTGTTGCATGCTGTCTGTGGTGCTACAGCACAACGAGGTCAGTTAATTCAACCACCCATACAGGTGTTTCCGGCTATGGGCTGCTCTGTCCCACAGCCCACACAGTAGGTGTATCTCCACACGCCCCACTGAAGCCCCAGCCTAAACAATCTGCCATCTCCAAGGCTTTCGCTAATGACTCGAGATGAGCCAGTCTGGGTCTGTGTAGGTCTCCTGTATGAACTGGTGGAGTGAGGCTCTCAATTATCAGTAACACCCACCTGTCTATACTAGAGCAGGCACCATCTGAACCTGTCTATACTAGAGCAGGCACCATCTGAACCTGTCTATACTAGAGCAGGCACCATCTGAACCTGTCTATACTAGAGCAGGCACCATCTGAACCTGTCTATACTAGAGCAGGCACCATCTGAACCTGTCTATACTAGAGCAGGCACCATCTGAACCCGTCTATACTAGAGCAGGTACCATCTGAACCCGTCTATACTAGGCAGGCACCATCTGAACCCGTCTATACTAGAGCAGGCACCATCTGAACCCGTCTATACTAGGCAGGCACCATCTGAACCCGTCTATACTAGAGCAGGCACCATCTGAACCCGTCTATACTAGAGCAGGCACCATCTGAACCCGTCTATACTAGAGCAGGCACCATCTGAACCTGTCTATACTAGAGCAGGCACCATCTGAACCTGTCTATACTAGAGCAGGCACCATCTGAACCTGTCTATAGTAGAGCAGGCACCATCTGAACCTGTCTATACTAGAGCAGGCACCATCTGAACCCGTCTATACTAGGCAGGCACCATCTGAACCCGTCTATACTATAGCAGGCACCATCTGAACCCGTCTATACTAGGCAGGCACCATCTGAACCCGTCTATACTAGGCAGGCACCATCTGAACCCGTCTATACTAGGCAGGCACCATCTGAACCTGTCTATACTAGAGCAGGCACCATCTAAACCTGTCTATACTAGAGCAGGCACCATCTGAACCTGTCTATACTAGAGCAGGCACCATCTGAACCTGTCTATACTAGAGCAGGCACCATCTGAACCTGTCTATACTAGAGCAGGCACCATCTGAACCTGTCTATACTAGAGCAGGCACCATCTGAACCGGTCTATACTAGAGCAGGCACCATCTGAACCTGTCTATAGTAGAGCAGGCACCATCTGAACCTGTCTATACTAGAGCAGGCACCATCTGAACCTGTCTATACTAGAGCAGGCACCATCTGAACCTGTCTATACTAGAGCAGGTACCATCTGAACCCGTCTATACTAGGCAGGCACCATCTGAACCCGTCTATACTAGAGCAGGCACCATCTGAACCCGTCTATACTAGAGCAGGCACCATCTGAACCTGTCTATACTAGAGCAGGCACCATCTGAACCTGTCTATACTAGAGCAGGCACCATCTGAACCCGTCTATACTAGAGCAGGTACCATCTGAACCCGTCTATACTAGGCAGGCACCATCTGAACCTGTCTATACTAGAGCAGGCACCATCTAAACCCGTCTATACTAGAGCAGGCACCATCTGAACCTGTCTATACTAGAGCAGGCACCATCTGAACCTGTCTATACTAGAGCAGGCACCATCTGAACCTGTCTATACTATAGCAGGCACCATCTTCACCCTCCATGTCTTTTTTTCCTTCTTTAAATAACTTTTATCACCTTTTCTATGTTTGCCTGTATACTATAATTAATCCTTCAGCTGCCAATGTGTACAAGACAGTCTGGGGCTGCAGGGTAGACTAGTGGTTAGAGCGTTGGACTAGTAACCGGAAGGTTGCAAGTGCAAATCCCTGAGCTGACAAGGTACAAATCTGTCTTTCTGCCCCTGAACAGGCAGTTAACCCACTGTTCCTAGGCCGTCATTGAAAATAAGAATTTGTTCTTAACTGACTTGCCTGTTTAAATAAAGGTACAATTTAAAAAATTAAAATAACGAAGACCAGAGATCTTCTCTGACATTCCGCACTTCCACCACTAGATGTCACTAGGGGGCTGTTTTGTCCTCTGGCTGGCTTCGTGCCACGGGTGAGCGCCTCAAACCCTGGGAAAACCAGCGCTTTTCCCCATATAAGGTTGCGATCCATCCGCTTCCCTCTCTTCCTCCTTTCCTTTCACTCTATCTTTCTCAGACCGGAGGGATATTTTAGAGAGAGAGAGAGAGTCTAGGCCAGCCAGGCCTACCTTATTAGGAGCTGAGCTTGTTGTCAGCAGCTTTATTCCTACAGGACAGTGTTTGGTCTCTACCTCTGTCCTACTATCGCTGTTCACAGCACATAGATGGAACTAGCAGATGGGCCTGTCTGTCTGGGACTAATACCTATGTATGGATGGGAACCACATTACATTTTGGTCATTAAGCCGACGCTCTTATTCAGAGCAACTTAGGGTTAAGGGCCTTGCTCAAGAGCAGATCAACAGATTGTTCACCTTGTCGGCTCGGGGATTCAAACCAGAAAACTTTCGGTTACTGGCCCAACGCTCTTAACCACTCTCTCTTCTTTCCTCCTCTCTCTCATTTCCTCCTCTCTCTCTCCTTTCCTCCTCTCTCTCTCCTTTCCCCCTCTCTCCTTTCCTCTCTCTCTCTCTCCTTTCCTCTTCTCTCTCTCTCCTTTCCTCTTCTCTCTCTCTCCTTTCCTCTTCTCTCTCTCTCCTTTCCTCCTCTCTCTTTCTCCTTTCCTCCTCTCTCTTTCTCCTTCCTCCTCTCTCTCTCTCTCCTTTCCTCCTCTCTCATTTCCTCCTCTCTCTTTCCCCTTTCCTCCTCTCTCTCTCTCCTTTCCTCCTCTCTCATTTCCTCCTCTCTCTCTCTCCTTTCCTCCTCTCTCTCTCTCTCCTTTCTCCTCTCTCTCTCTCCTTTCCTCCTCTGTGTGAAGGTTGTGGACATTGTTCCAGCTGTTCTCTTCATTTTCTATTTTTTTTTCTCCTTCCAATGATGTGAGACATCTGGTTACCAGGCACGCTAGCAAGCAACAGGACACACAGGGTGGGGGGCTTGGACTGAGAGAGAGAGAGAGACAGAGAGAGAAAGGAGAGAGAGAGAGAGAGAGAGAGAGAGAGAGAGAGAGAGAGAGAGAGAGAGAGAGAGAGAGAGAGAGAGAGAGAGGAGAGAGAGAGAGAGAGAGAGGAGAAAGGAGAAAGGAGAGAGAGAGAAAGGAGAGAGAGAAGAGGAGAAAGGAGAGAGAGAGAGAGAAAGGAGAGAGAGAGAAAGGAGAGAGAGAGAGAGGAGAAAGGAGAGAGAGAGGAGAAAGAGAGAGAGAGAAGGAGAGAGAAAGGAGAAAGAGAGAGAGAAAGAGAGAGAGAGGAGAAAGGGAGAGAGAGAGAGGAGAAAGAGAGAGAGAGGAGGAAAAAGAGAGAGAGAGTGAGAGAGGAAAGGAGAGAGAGAGAGAGAGAGAGAGAGAGGAGGAAAGGAGAAAGAGAGAGAGGAAAGGAGAGAGAGAGAGAGAGAGAGGGGAGAAAGGAGAGAGAGAGGAGGAAAGGAGAGAGAGAGATGAGAAAGGAGAAAGAGGAGAAAGGAGAGAGAGAGGAGGAAAGGAGAGAGAGGAGGAAAGGAGAGAGAGAGAGAGAGTGAGAGAGAGAGTGAGAGAGAGAGAGAGAGAGGAGGAAAGGAGAGAGAGAGGAGGAAAGGAGAGAGCGAGAGGAGAAAGGAGAGAGAGAGAGAGTGAGAGAGAGAGGAGGAAAGGAGAGAGAGAGGAGGAAAGGAGAGAGCGAGAGGAGAAAGGAGAGGGAGAGAGAGAGAGAGAGTGTGTGTATGTATGTATGTATGTATGTATGTATGTATGAGTGAGTGAGTGAGTGAGTGAGTGAGTGAGTGAGTGAGTGAGTGAGTGAGTGAGTGAGCGGAAGCCTAAACGTTCAGACACTCACAAACATCAGGCAGATTGATGGCTCCATTGCCAGCAGATGCACGGAAATGTTACCAGCCAACCAGACAGGCAGGCAGCTAGACCTTAAAGTTTACAGCAACTACTTATACACTGTGTTTGTTTCCCAAATGGCACCCTATTCTCTATAAACTACTTTTGACTAGGGCCCTATAGGAAATAGAATGCCTGTTGGGACACTGGTTACCCTATTCCCTATAAAGTGCAGTACTTTTGACAAGAGCCTTATAGGAAATAGAATGCCTGTTGGGACACTGGTTACCCTATTCCCTATAAAGTGCACTACTTTTGACCAGGGCCCATAGGACTCTGGTGAAAAGTTGTACACTATGTAGGGAATATGGTACTATTTGTGACACATGGCCCTTTGTAGCTCAGTTGGTAGAAGACGGCATTTGTAACGCCGGGGGGTAGTGGGTTTGATTCCTGCGACCACCCATACGTGAAATGTATGAACCCATAACTAAACAGCTTCTGCTTCTGCTAAATGGCCTGTAGTACTACTTGGCTTGTTCCTTGTCAGAGGACGAGTGTTGAATGATCTAGGATCAGTTTGGCTTTTTTTTTTACAATTATAATAAATTGACGAGGAGGACCTGATCCTAGTTCAGCACTTCTAGTCTCAGACGCTTTATGATTATGAGACATAAAGACACTTGGACATGAAATCTATTCCTTCACTTGGACATGAAATCTATTCCTTCACTTGGACATGAAATCTATTCCTTCACTTGGACATGAAATCTATTCCTTCACTTGGACATGAAATCTATTCCTTCTCTTGGACATGAAATCTATTCCTTCACTTGGACATGAAATCTATTCCCTCACTTGGACATGAAATCTATTCCTTCACTTGGACATGAAATCTATTCCCTCACTTGGACATGAAATCTATTCCTTCACTACTGCACCTGTACACAGCCCATCTATAATTTAGCCCAAACAACTACCTCTTTCCCTATTGTATTTATTGTATTATATATTATATTTAATTAATTAATTTATTTATTTATTTTGCTCCTTTGCGCCCCATTATTTTTTTATTTCTACTTTGCACATTCTTCCACTGCATATCTACCATTCCAGTGTTTTACCTGCTATACTGTATTTACTTTGCCACCATGGCCTTTTTTTGCCTTTACCTCCCTTATCTCACCTCATTTGCTCACATCGTATATAGACTTGTTTATACCGTATTATTGACTGTATGTTTGTTTTACTCCATGTGTAACTGTGTGTTGTTGTATGTGTCGAACTGCTTTGCTTTATCTTGGCCAGGTCGCAATTGTAAATGAGAACTTGTTCTCAACTAGCTTACCTGGTTAAATAAAGGTGAAATAAAAATAAAAAATGCAAATTTGGACATGTGGTAGCAGATTCAAAGCCATCCCTTCATTTGGACATGATGTGGTAGCAGATTAAAAACCATCCCTTCATTTGGACATGATGTGGTAGCAGATTAAAAACCATCCCTTCATTTGGACATGATGTGGTAGCAGATTAAAAACCATCCCTTCATTTGGACATGATGTGGTAGCAGATTAAAAACCATCCCTTCATTTGGACATGATGTGGTAGCAGATTAAAAACCATCCCTTCATTTGGACATGATGTGGTAGCAGATTAAAAACCATCCCTTCATTTGGACATGATGTGGTAGCAGATTAAAAACCATCCCTTCATTTGGACATGATGTGGTAGCAGATTAAAAACCATCCCTTCATTTGGACATGATGTGGTAGCAGATTAAAAACCATCCCTTCATTTGGACATGATGTGGTAGCAGATTAAAAACCATCCCTTCATTTGGACATGATGTGGTAGCAGATTAAAAACCATCCCTTCATTTGGACATGATGTGGTAGCAGATTAAAACCATCCTTCATTTGGACATGATGTGGTAGCAGATTAAAAACCATTCCTTCATTTGGACATGATGTGGTAGCAGATTAAAAACCATCCCTTCATTTGGACATGATGTGGTAGCAGATTAAAAACCATCCCTTCATTTGGACATGATGTGGTAGCATATTAAAAACCATCCCTTCATTTGGACATGATGTGGTAGCAGATTAAAAACCATCCCTTCATTTGGACATGATGTGGTAGCAGATTAAAAACCATCCCTTCATTTGGACATGATGTGGTAGCAGATTAAAACCCATCCCTTCATTTGGACATGATGTGGTAGCAGATTAAAAACCATCCCTTCATTTGGATATGAAAACTCCTTCACATTCTAATGTTATAGAGTATTGTTGGACTTTCATGACTTCTCTTCAGTCATGGGGGAAATGTAGTAAAGCTAAAAATAGAGTTGAAAGGATTCTCCTACTTACATCGACAGCCATATACAGCCAACCACTGGATACCAACCGCAGTTTTAAAAGGAGCAATCTGGGATTCCAGAAAAAGCAAAAAAAACAAAAGATCAACTTGTTTGAGGTTAACAGCTAAGGAACGGTACTGGAGAAACATAAACCACTCTCAAATTCATAGACAGACCTATTGACTGACGGCGATATATAATTAAAGAATCATCCCCCCCCCCCCACAAAAAAATGGATTTCCCAATCCCAGATTGTCCCTTTAAAACAGAACTCTAGATCCAGACACACGTTCAACAGACAGGCCAGACAGAACACACACGTTCAACAGCAACAGACAGGCCAGACAGAACACATACGTTCAACAGCAACAGACGGGCCAGACAGAACACACACGTCCAACAGCAACAGACGGGCCAGACAGAACACACGCGTTCAACAGCAACAGACGGGCCAGACAGAACACATACGTTCAACAGCAACAGACGGGCCAGACAGAACACACACGTCCAACAGCAACAGACGGGCCAGACAGAACACACACGTTCAACAGCAACAGACGGGCCAGACAGAACACACACGTTCAACAGCAACAGACAGGCCAGACAGAACACATACGTTCAACAGCAACAGACGGACCAGACAGAACACACACGTCCAACAGCAACAGACAGGCCAGACAGAACACATACGTTCAACAGCAACAGACGGGCCAGACAGAACACACACGTCCAACAGCAACAGACAGGCCAGACAGAACACACACGTCCAACAGCAACAGACAGGCCAGACAGAACACACACGTCCAACAGCAACAGACAGGCCAGACAGAACACACACGTCCAACAGCAACAGACAGGCCAGACAGAACACACACGTCCAACAGCAACAGACGGGCCAGACAGAACACACACGTCCAACAGCAACAGACAGAACACACACGTCCAACAGCAACAGACGGGCCAGAGGAATACAAACACGTGCTTTATTAGGTGTCGTCATCCATGTAATATTATCAGACCAACATGATGAAGAAGACTACACGGGATTCATTTCTCAACACGATTATTATTAATATGACTTATTTATTACACATGTATAATATAATATACATCATCCAACAATGTGGCTCCCTGGCAAAGCGGGAGAGATTGACATCAGACAAATGGAAAAATACGAAAATAATATATTTTATCATATTTTATTATGGTAATAATAATAATAATAATAAACAATGCATTGCATATTAGGCTTTTACAGAACAGCAAGTCTATAATATTGTGCAATGACCTTTGACCCCCAGCTCTGCGGTGATACACCTCTCCTCCCGCTATCCCTTCCCTTCCCTACTTCCCAATAGAAACCCAAGGAGGGAGTTCAGCACGGGGCCCAACAATCTGTCCTTTTTATCAGTGTGCACTTGTTCACTTCCTTTCTTGGGTATAAAATTCATGGTGGAACTCGCTCTAGTCTAGTCCATACCTCCACCTATCCTCTAGTCTAGTCCATACCTCCACCTATCCTCTAGTCTAGTCCATACCTCCACCTATCCTCTAGTCTAGTCCATACCTCCACCTCCACCTATCCTCTAGTCTAGTCCATACCTCCACCTATCCTCTAGTCTAGTCCATACCTCCACCTATCCTCTAGTCTAGTCCATACCTCCACCTATCCTCTAGTCTAGTCCATACCTCCACCTATCCTCTAGTCTATACCTCCACCTATCCTCTAGTCTAGTCCATACCTCCACCTATCCTCTAGTCTAGTCCATACCTCCACCTATCCTCTAGTCTAGTCCATGCCTTCACCTATCCTCTAGTCCATACCTCCACCTATCCTCTAGTCTAGTCCATACCTCCACCTATCCTCTAGTCTAGTCCATACCTCCACCTATCCTCTAGTCTAGTCCATGCCTTCACCTATCCTCTAGTCTAGTCCATACCTCCACCTATCCTCTAGTCTAGTCCATACCTCCACCTATCCTCTAGTCTAGTCCATACCTCCACCTATCCTCTAGTCCATACCTCCACCTATCCTCTAGTCTAGTCCATACCTCCACCTATCCTCTAGTCTAGTCCATACCTCCACCTATCCTCTAGTCTAGTCCATACCTCCACCTATCCTCTAGTCTAGTCCATACCTCCACCTATCCTCTAGTCCAGTCCATACCTCCACCTATCCTCTAGTCCAGTCCATACCTCCACCTATCCTCTAGTCTAGTCCATACCTCCACCTATCCTCTAGTCTAGTCCATACCTCCACCTATCCTCTAGTCCAGTCCATACCTCCACCTATCCTCTAGTCCAGTCCATACCTCCACCTATCCTCTAGTCTAGTCCATACCTCCACCTATCCTCTAGTCTAGTCCATGCCTCCACCTATCCTCTAGTCTAGTCCATGCCTCCACCTATCCTCTAGTCTATACCTCCACCTATCCGCTAGTCTAGTCCATACCTCCACCTATCCTCTAGTCTAGTCCATACCTCCACCTATCCTCTAGTCTAGTCCATACCTCCACCTATCCTCTAGTCTAGTCCATACCTCCACCTATCCTCTAGTCTAGTCCATACCTCCACCTATCCTCTAGTCTAGTCCATACCTCCACCTATCCTCTAGTCCAGTCCATACCTCCACCTATCCTCTAGTCCATACCTCCACCTATCCTCTAGTCTAGTCCATACCTCCACCTATCCTCTAGTCTAGTCCATACCTCCACCTATCCTCTAGTCTAGTCAATACCTCCACCTATCCTCTAGTCTAGTCCATACCTCCACCTATCCTCTAGTCTAGTCCATACCTCCACCTATCCTCTAGTCCAGTCCATACCTCCACCTATCCTCTAGTCCATACCTCCACCTATCCTCTAGTCTAGTCCATGCCTCCACCTATCCTCTAGTCTATACCTCCACCTATCCTCTAGTCTAGTCCATACCTCCACCTAGTCTAGTCCATACCTCCACCTATCCTCTAGTCTAGTCCATACCTCCACCTATCCTCTAGTCTAGTCCATACCTCCACCTATCCTCTAGTCTAGTCCATGCCTCCACCTATCCTCTAGTCCATGCCTCCACCTATCCTCTAGTCTAGTCAATACCTCCACATATCCTCTAGTCCATGCCTCCACCTATCCTCTAGTCCATGCCTCCACCTATCCTCTAGTCTAGTCCATGCCTCCACCTATCCTCTAGTCCATGCCTCCACCTATCCTCTAGTCCATACCTCCACCTATCCTCTAGTCTAGTCCATACCTCCACCTATCCTCTAGTCTATACCTCCACCTATCCTCTAGTCTAGTCCATACCTTCACCTATCCTCTAGTCTAGTCCATACCTCCACCTATCCTCTAGTCCATACCTCCACCTATCCTCTAGTCCATGCCCCCACCTATCCTCTAGTCCATACCTCCACCTATCCTCTAGTCCATACCTCCACCTATCCTCTAGTCCATACCTCCACCTATCCTCTAGTCCATACCTCCACCTATCCTCTAGTCTAGTCCATACCTCCACCTATCATCTAGTCTAGTCAATACCTCCACCTATCCTCTAGTCTAGTCCATACCTCCACCTATCCTCTAGTCTAGTCCATACCTCCACCTATCCTCTAGTCTAGTCCATACCTCCACCTATCCTCTAGTCCATGCCTCCACCTATCCTCTAGTCAATACCTCCACCTATCCTCTAGTCAATACCTCCACCTATCCTCTAGTCCATACCTCCACCTATCCTCTAGTCCATGCCTCCACCTATCCTCTAGTCCATGCCTCCACCTATCCTCTAGTCTAGTCCATACCTCCACCTATCCAATGCTTTTACATTTGTGAAGGAGTGCACAAGTGCACACTTCAGGAGAAAGGACAGATTATTTGGATTGCAGATTTGTGGATGAGGGGAGCTGTTTTGTATAGTATGAATCAGGACGGATCTGTGATCGCTTAGCTTGGCCTGGCGCAGATCTGTGATCACTTAGCTTGGCCTGGCGCAGATCTGTGATCGCTTAGCTTGGCCTGGCGCAGATCTGTGATCGCTTAGCTTGGCCTGGCGCAGATCTGTGATCGCTTAGCTTGGCCTGGCGCAGATCTGTGATCGCTTAGCTTGGCCTGGCGCAGATCTGTGATCGCTTAGCTTGGCCTGGCGCAGATCTGTGATCGCTTAGCTTGGCCTGGCGCAGATCTGTGATCGCTTAGCTTGGCGCAGATCTGTGATCGCTTAGCTTGGCCTGGCACAGATCTGTGATCACTTAGCTTGGCCTGGCTGGTGGTGATTAAAGTGCTGTGGTCAACAGACCGCTCTGTCTGTGGTCATTTAAATGAGCATGGAGTGGGTCTGTGTGGCCCAAATGGCACCCTATTCCCTATGTAGTGCACTAATTTTAACCAGGGTCTATAGCACCCTATTCCCTATCTAGTGCACTTCTTTTAAACAGGGCCTATAGCACCCTATTCCCTATCTAGTGCACTTCTTTTAACTAGGTCCTATAGCACCCTATTCCCTTTCTAGAGCACTACATTTAACCAGGGCCCTGATGTAGGGCACTACTTAAATGATAGGGTTTCATTTGGGACGCAATATCTGTGGGTCACTAAACAAAAACACTAGTGAGGGGAAGAGTGGATCTCTGGTGGGTTCAGAACACTATAGTGTTTGAGGGGAAGAGTGGATCTCTGGTGGGTTCAGAACACTATAGTGTTTTGATGGGAAGAGTGGATAAGGAGTGTATTTGTGGGGTAGGATAGTTTTGAGTGGGAAGGACTGAGATCCGTAGTTAGTACAATACCAGAGTGGGTTGGTGGAAAAAGGTGGTGTGTGAATGTGGTGGTCACAAAACAAAATAAATTACTGAGTGGGAAAGCTAAGGGACCAAGATGCCTTGGACTGGTGCAATGTGTGTGGATGGCACCCGGAGAAGGAATGTGTGTGGATGGCACCCGGAGAAGGAATGTGTGTGGATGGCACCCGGAGAAGGAATGTGTGTGGATGGCACCCGGAGAAGGAATGTGTGTGGATGGCACCCGGAGAAGGAATGTGTGTGGATGGCACCCGGAGAAGGAATGTGTGTGGATGGCACCCGGAGAAGGAATGTGTGTGGATGGCACCCGGAGAAGGAATGTGTGTGGATGGCACCGGAGAAGGAATGTGTGTGGATGGCACCCGGAGAAGGAATGTGTGTGGATGGCACCCGGAGAAGGAATGTGTGTGGATGGCACCCGGAGAAGGAATGTGTGTGGATGGCACCCGGAGAAGGAGTGTGTGTGGATGGCACCCGGAGAAGGAGTGTGTGTGGATGGCACCCGGAGAAGGAATGTGTGTGGATGGCACCCGGAGAAGGAATGTGTGTGGATGGCACCGGAGAAGGAATGTGTGTGGATGGCACCCGGAGAAGGAAATGTGTGGATGGCACCGGAGAAGGAATGTGTGTGGATGGCACCGGAGAAGGAATGTGTGTGGATGGCACCCGGAGAAGGAATGTGTGTGGATGGCACCCGGAGAAGGAATGTGTGGATGGCACCCGGAGAAGGAATGTGTGTGGATGGCACCCGGAGAAGGAATGTGTGTGGATGGCACCCGGAGAAGGAATGTGTGTGGATGGCACCCGGAGAAGGAATGTGTGTGGATGGCACCGGAGAAGGAATGTGTGTGGATGGCACCCGGAGAAGGAATGTGGATGGCACCCGGAGAAGGATGTGTGGATGGCACCGGAGAAGGAAGTGTGTGTGGATGGCACCCGGAGAAGGAGTGTGTGTGGATGGCACCGGAGAAGGAATGTGTGTGGATGGCACCCGGAGAAGGAATGTGTGTGGATGGCACCCGGAGAAGGAATGTGTGTGGATGGCACCCGGAGAAGGAATGTGTGGATGGCACCCGGAGAAGGAATGTGTGTGGATGGCACCCGGAGAAGGAATGTGTGTGGATGGCACCCGGAGAAGGAATGTGTGGATGGCACCCGGAGAAGGAATGTGTGGATGGCACCCGGAGAAGGAATGTGTGTGGATGGCACCCGGAGGAAGTGTGTGTGGATGGCACCCGGAGAAGGATGTGTGTGGATGGCACCCGGAGAAGAATGTGTGTGGATGGCACCCGTTTTTTTAAAGAGAAGGAATGTGTGTGGATGGCACCGAGAAGGAATGTGTGTGGATGGCACCCGGAGAAGGAATGTGTGTGGATGGCACCCGAGAAGGAATGTGTGGATGGCACCCGGAGAAGGAATGTGTGTGGATGGCACCCGGAGAAGGAATGTGTGTGGATGGCACCCGGAGAAGGAATGTGTGTGGATGGCACCCGGAGAAGGAATGTGTGTGGATGGCACCCGGAGAAGGAATGTGTGTGGATGGCACCCGGAGAAGGAATGTGTGGATGGCACCCGGAGAAGGAATGTGTGGATGGCACCCGGAGAAGGAATGTGTGTGGATGGCACCCGGAGAAGGAATGTGTGGATGGCACCCGGAAAAGGAATGTGTGTGGATGGCACCGGAGAAGGAATGTGTGGATGGCACCCGGAGAAGGAATGTGTGTGGATGGCACCCGGAGAAGGAATGTGTGGATGGCACCCGGAGAAGGAATGTGTGGATGGCACCCGGAGAAGGAATGTGTGTGGATGGCACCGGAGAAGGAATGTGTGTGGATGGCACCCGGAGAAGGAATGTGTGTGGATGGCACCCGGAGAAGGAATGTGTGTGGATGGCACCCGGAGAAGGAATGTGTGTGGATGGCACCCGGAGAAGGAATGTGTGTGGATGGCACCCGGAGAAGGAATGTGTGTGGATGGCACCCGGAGAAGGAGTGTGTGTGGATGGCACCCGGAGAAGGAGTGCTCATATTAGTATTTCCCCCTTGTGCACATTGTCTATATTCTGTTTTTTTAAAGTTTTTTTTTTTTCATCACAATCCCATGGGCATTTGGCTGTTGTCACGCCTCTTTGCTACTATGCGAGCCGTCGTCATGACCACAGTTGTCACGGCTACCTGCCATGGATATACGGTCCTGTCTTCAAAGTGGGCATTAGACACACACACACACACACAACGACAAGCCACAGCGATTGGTCAGGACTAAGGAAGAAGAGGCGTCACAATCAAGTCAAGATATGGTGTTGTTTAGAGTACCACATTCCCATACGTCTTCTCTTTTTTTGTTTCTTCTACCCCCCCCCTCTCGGTCTTTCATTCTTTGGCACTGGTAGGAATGTGAGGTGGGAGGGAGGGAGGGGTGGATGGACGGAGGGAGGGAGGGAGGGGTGGATGGACGGAGGGAGGGGAGGGAGGGAGGGAGGGAGGGGATGGATGGAGGGAGGGAGGGGTGGATGGAGGGAGGGAGGGGAGTGGATGGACGGAGGGGTGGATGGACGGAGGGGAGGGAGGGAGGGATGGACGGAGGGAGGGAGGGGTGGATGGATGGAGGGGAGGGAGGGGTGGATGGACGGAGGGAGGGAGGGGGTGGATGGATGGAGGGAGGGGTGGATGGAGGGAGGGAGGGAGGGAGTGAGGGAGGGGTGGATGGACGGAGGGAGGGGGGGAGGGAGGGAGGGAGGGAGGGTGGATGGATGGAGGGAGGAGGGGTGGATGGATGGAGGGAGGGGGTGGATGGACGGACGGAGGGAGGGAGGGAGGGGTGGATGGACGGAGGGAGGGAGTGAGGGAAGGAGGGAGGGAGGGGAGGATGGACGGAGGGAGGGAGGAGGGAGGAGGGAGGGAGGGAGGAGGAGGGAGGGGTGGATGGACAGAGGGAGGGAGTGAGGGAGGGTGGATGGACAGAGGGAGGGAGTGAGGGAGGGAGGGGTGGATGGACAGAGGGAGGGAGGAGGGAGGGTGGATGGGTGGATGGACGGAGGGAGGGAGTGAGTGAGGGAGGGAGGGAGGGGTGGATGGACGGAGGGAGTGAGGGAGGGAGGGAGGGGTGGATGGACAGAGGGAGGGAGTGAGGGAGGGAGGGAGGGAGGGAGTGGGCTTCCCTGTTGTCTCTCGTTCTCTCCGTCTATTTGGAGAGTTTACTGATGACCCTGATGAGCGCTCCGTTCTCGTCTTTCAGCCTCTGGTTGTCAGCTCTCAGGTCACCGAGCACCTAGAGGAACAACATTGGTTATTGGGTTGAAAACTGACATTGAATATATCCCAAATGGCACCCTGTTCCCTATATAGTGCACTACTATTAACCAGGGTCCAAAAGTAGCGCACTACAGTCGTGGCCAAAAGTTTTGAAAATGGCACAAACATTAATTTCCACAATGTTTGCTGCTTCAGTGTCTTTAGATATTTTTGCCAGGTGTTACTATGGAATACTGAAGTATAATTACAAGCATTTCATACGTGTCAAAGGCTTTTATTGACAATTACATGAAGTTGATGCAAAGAGTCAATATTTGCAGTGTTGACCCTTCTTTTTCAAAACCTCTGCAATCCGCCCTGGCATGCTGTCAATTAACTTCTGGGCCACATCCTGACTGATGGCAGTTTATTCTTGCATAATCAATGCTTGGAGTTTGTCAGAATGTGTGGGTTTTGTTTGTCCACCCGCCTCTTGAGGATTGACCACAAGTTCTCAATGGGATTAAGGTCTGGGGAGGTTCCTGGCCATGGACCCAAAATATTGATGTTTTGCTCCCAAAGCCACTTAGTTATCACTTTTGCCTTATGGAAAGGTGCTCCATCATGCTGGAAAAGGCATTGTTCGTCACCAAACTGTTCCTGGATGGTTGGGAGAAGTTGCTCTCGGAGGATGTGTTGGTACCATTCTTTATTCATGCCAACGTTCTTAGGCAAAATTGTGAGGGAGTCCACTCCCTTAGCTGAGAAGCAACTCCACACATGAATGGTCTCAGGATGCTTTACTGTTGGCATGACACAGGACTGATGGTAGCGCTCACCTTGTCTTCTCCGGACAAGCTTTTTTCCCCAGATGCCCCAAACAATCAGAAAGGGGATTCATTAGAGAAAATGACTTTACCCCAGTCCTCAGCAGTCCAATCCCTGTACCTTTTGCAGAATATCAGTCTGTCCCTGATGTTTTTCCTGGAGAGAAGTGGCTTCTTTGCTGCCCTTCTTGGCACCAGGCCATCCTCCAAAAGTCTTCGCCTCACTGTGCGTGCAGATGCACTCACACCTGCCTGCTGCCATTCCTGAGCAAGCTCTGTACTGGTGGTGCCCCGATCCCGCAGCTGAATCAACTTTAGGAGACGGTTCTGGCGCTTGCTGGACTTTCTTGGGCGCCCTGAAGCCTTCTTCACAACAATTGAACCTCTCTCCTTGAAGTTCTTGATGATCCGATAAAAGGTTGATTTAGGTGCAATCTTACTGGCAGCAATATCCTTGCCTGTGAAGCCCTTTTTGTGCAAAGCAATGATGATGGCATATGTTTCCTGGCAAGTAACCATGGTTGACAGAGGGAGAACAATGATTCCAAGCATCACCCTCCTTTTGAAGCTTCCAGTCTGTTATTCAAACTCAATCAGCATGACAGAGTGATCTCCAGCCTTGTCTTCGTCAACACTCACACCTGTGTTAACAAAATAATCACTGAGATGATGTCAGCTGGTCCTTTTGTAGCAGGGCTGAAATGCAGTGGAAATGTTTTTTTGGGGGAATCAGTTATTTTACATGGCAAAGAGGGACTTGCAATTAACTGCAATTCATCTGATCACTCTTCATAACAGTATATGCAAATTGCCATCATACAAACTGAGGCAGCAGACTTGTATAATTTAATAATAATTATAGAAAATGTATAATTTGTGTCATTCACAAAACTTATGGCCCACGACTGTATATTGTACTGTTTGGATAGATGAAAATCGACATTGATACAATTATCGTGTGAAGAAAGACAATCCAATAATACTATAATCAGATGGATCCTGGTTTCATTTTCATGCAACTTAGTTTGGTTACCACCTACTTCAGCTCAGGTCTGTCTGCAACAGAAACGGAGAGTTAAGTGAACGCGGCAAAAGGTGGCAGGAAGTATTAGATGTGATCTCCACACCCATTGGACAACAGTACCAGTGATCTCTACACCCATTGGATAGCAGTACCAGTGATCTCCACACCCATTGGATAGCAGTACCAGTGATCTCCACACCCATTGGATAGCAGTACCAGTGATCTCCACACCCATTGGATAGCAGTACCAGTGATCTCCACACTCATTGGATAGCAGTACCAGTGATCTCCACACCCATTGGACAACAGTACCAGTGATCTCTACACCCATTGGATAGCAGTACCAGTGATCTCCACACCCATTGGATAGCAGTACCAGTGATCTCTACACCCATTGGATAGCAGTACCAGTGATCTCCACACCCATTGGATAGCAGTACCAGTGATCTCCACACCCATTGGATAGCAGTACCAGTGATCTCTACACCCATTGGATAGCAGTACCAGTGATCTCCACACCCATTGGATAGCAGTACCAGTGATCTCCACACCCATTGGATAGCAGTACCAGTGATCTCTACACCCATTGGATAGCAGTACCAGTGATCTCCACACCCATTGGATAGCAGTACCAGTGATCTCCACACCCATTGGATAGCAGTACCAGTGATCTCTACACCCATTGGATAGCAGTACCAGTGATCTCTACACCCATTGGATAGCAGTACCAGTGATCTCTACACCCATTGGATAGCAGTACCAGTGATCTCCACACCCATTGGATAGCAGTACCAGTGATCTCTACACCCATTGGATAGCAGTACCAGTGATCTCCACACCCATTGGATAGCAGTACCAGTGATCTCTACACCCATTGGATAGCAGTACCAGTGATCTCCACACCCATTGGATAGCAGTACCAGTGATCTCTACACCCATTGGATAGCAGTACCAGTGATCTCTACACCCATTGGACAACAGTACCAGTGATCTCTACACCCATTGGACAGCAGTACCAGTGATCTCCACACCCATTGGACAACAGTACCAGTGATCTCTACACCCATTGGATAGCAGTACCAGTGATCTCTACACCCATTGGATAGCAGTACCAGTGATCTCCACACCCATTGGACAACAGTACCAGTGATCTCTACACCCTGGGCCTGTATTTACAAAGTGTCTCAGCAGTACCAGTGATCTCTACACCCTGGGCCTGTATTTACAAAGTGTCTCAGCAGTACCAGTGATCTCTACACCCATTGGATAGCAGTACCAGTGATCTCCACACCCATTGGATAGCAGTACCAGTGATCTCCACACCCATTGGACAGCAGTACCAGTGATCTCTACACCCATTGGACAGCAGTACCAGTGATCTCTACACCCATTGGATAGCAGTACCAGTGATCTCCACACCCATTGGATAGCAGTACCAGTGATCTCCACACCCATTGGACAGCAGTACCAGTGATCTCTACACCCATTGGACAGCAGTACCAGTGATCTCTACACCCATTGGATAGCAGTACCAGTGATCTCCACACCCATTGGACAACAGTACCAGTGATCTCTACACCCATTGGACAGCAGTACCAGTGATCTCTACACCCTGGGCCTGTATTTACAAAGTGTCTCAGCAGTACCAGTGATCTCCACACCCATTGGACAACAGTACCAGTGATCTCTACACCCATTGGACAACAGTACCAGTGATCTCCACACCCATTGGACAACAGTACCAGTGATCTCTACACCCTGGGCCTGTATTTACAAAGTGTCTCAGCAGTAGTAGTGATCTCTACACCCTGGGCCTGTATTTACAAAGTGTCTCAGCAGTAGTAGTAGTGTTGATCAAATTGGCATTACATTTATTGTTTAAATTTGATTTAACGAATGAATAGGAGGGAGGGCCTGATCCTAGATCAGCACTCTTGTCTAAGAAAAACTTTGCCTGTGCCCCAAATGCACACTATTCCCTACTTAGTGCACTACTGTTGATCAGGGCCCATAGGTAGACCCAGAGGGAGATCCAGAGGGCCCATAGGTAGACCCAGAGGGAGACCCATAGGGAGACCCAGAGGGAGGCCCATAGGGAGAGACCCATAAAGCCCATAGGTAGACACCCATAGAGAGACCCATAGGACCCATAGGGAGACCCATAGAGAGACCCATAAGGTCCATAGGGAGACCCATAGAGAGACCCATAAGGCCCAAAGGGAGACCCGTAGAGAGACCCATAGAGAGACCCATAAGGCCCATAGGGAGGCCCATAGAGAGACCCATAAGGCCCATAGGGAGACACATCGAGAGACCCATAAGGAGACCCATAAGGCCCATATGGAGGCCCCTAGAGAGACCCATAAGGCCCAGAGGGAGAGACCCATAAAGCCCATAGGGAGGCCCATAGAGAGACCATAAAGCCCAGAGGGAGACCCATAAGGCCCACAGGGAGGCCCATAAGGCCCATAGGGAGGCCCATAGAGAGACCCATAGGGAGACGCAGAGGGCCCATAGGGAGACCCAGAGGGCCCTGATCAAAATTAGTGCACTAAACAGGGAATAGGGTGCCATTTGGGATGCACCGTATTGTGAATATGAGCCCTGATAAATAAGTACCCTGTCCTGAGAACATGTCTTGGTGCAAAGTCAGAGGATAATCAAGTGGTGACTATATACAAGACTGGTCTCCTCTGGAACAGAGCTGTACAGAGCAGCAAGCCTCCCCTCCCTGGCCCAGTCTAATGCCTTAGGGTGCATCCCAAAACGGCACCATATTCCCTATGTAGTGCCCTACTTTTGACCATGGCCCATAGAGCTCTGGTCTAAAGTAGTGCCATATATAGGGGAATAGGGTGCCATTTGGATGGCAGGGTCAGTGTACAACTTACTGCCACAACACTGGTGATTTGCAGCACAAGCCGTGAAAGAAGCAGCAAGCTGTGATGAGGCAGAGAGTCTGTGTGGAGTATAACCTGGGTTCAGGCAGAGAGTCTGTGTGGAGTATAACCTGGGTTCAGGCAGAGTCTGTGTGGAGTATAACCTGGGTTCAACCAGAGAGTCTGTGTGGAGTATAACCTGGGTTCAGGCAGAGAGTCTGTGTGGAGTATAACCTGGGTTCAGGCAGAGAGTCTGTGTGGAGTATAACCTGGGTTCAGGCAGAGAGTCTGTGTGGAGTATAACCTGGGTTCAGGCAGAGAGTGTGTGGAGTATAACCTGGGTTCAACCAGAGAGTCTGTGTGGAGTATAACCTGGGTTCAACCAGAGAGTCTGTGTGGAGTATAACCTGGGTTCAACCAGAGAGTCTGTGTGGAGTATAACCTGGGTTCAACCAGAGAGTCTGTGTGGAGTATAACCTGGGTTCAGGCAGAGAGTCTGTGTGGAGTATAACCTGGGTTCAACCAGAGAGTCTGTGTGGAGTATAACCTGGGTTCAACCAGAGAGTCTGTGTGGAGTATAACCTGGGTTCAACCAGAGAGTCTGTGTGGAGTATAACCTGGGTTCAGGCAGAGAGTCTGTGTGGAGTATAACCTGGGTTCAACCAGAGAGTCTGTGTGGAGTATAACCTGGGTTCAACCAGAGAGTCTGTGTGGAGTATAACCTGGGTTCAGGCAGAGAGTCTGTGTGGAGTATAACCTGGGTTCAGGCAGAGTCTGTGTGGAGTATAACCTGGGTTCAGGCAGAGAGTCTGTGTGGAGTATAACCTGGGTTCAACCAGAGAGTCTGTGTGGAGTATAACCTGGGTTCAACCAGAGAGTCTGTGTGGAGTATAACCTGGATTCAACCAGAGAGTCTGTGTGGAGTAAAACCTGGGTTCAACCAGAGAGTCTGCTTGGAGTAAAACCTGGGTTCAGGCAGAGAGTCTGTGTGGAGTAAGGACTTTCAGCATTTGCTTTAGCCTGCCTGGAGTGCCAGGTGACCAGGGTTTGGGCCCAGCTAACGTATTTGAAAGATTTCGTATACTATTTGAACCCAGGTGTGATCATGTTCTCTCTTTTCACCTTCAACTCCTCCTCCAGCTCAGCCACACGCCGCTCCAACATCCGTCGCTCCTGATGCGAGAGAGGAGAGAGAGAAAAAGACAGGGAGAGAGAGAGAGCCAGAGACAGAGCGAGAGAAACAGAGAGAGACAGAGAGAGACAGAGAGAGAGAGAGAGAAACAGAGAGACAGAGAGAGACAGAGAGAGACAGAGAGAGACAGAGAGAGACAGAGAGAGAGCGAGAGAAACAGAGAGACAGAGAGAGACAGAGAGAGACAGAGAGAGACAGAGAGAGACAGAGAGAGAGCGAGAGAAACAGAGAGACAGAGAGAGACAGAGAGAGACAGAGAGAGAGCGAGAGAAACAGAGAGACAGAGAGAGACAGAGAGAGACAGAGAGAGACAGAGAGAGACAGAGAGACAGAGAGAGACAGAGAGAGACAGAGAGAGAGCGAGAGAAACAGAGAGACAGAGAGAAACAGAGAGACAGAGAGAGACAGAGAGAGACAGAGAGACAGAGAGAGACAGAGAGAGCGAGAGAGAGCGAGAGAGAGAGAGAGAGACAGAGAGACAGAGAGACAGAGAGAGACAGAGAGAGACAGAGAGACAGAGAGACAGAGAGACAGAGAGACAGAGAGAGACACAGAGAGACAGAGAGAGACAGAGAGAGACAGAGAGAGACAGAGAGAGACAGAGAGAGAGACAGAGAGAGACAGAGAGAGACAGAGAGAGAGCGAGAGGAGGGTCAAGCAGCAGTAGAGGCAGTCAGTCGTGAGGCCAGGCATCAGCATCAGGTGTTTGACACTAGATAGTGTACTAGTTTCTGTATATATAACACAACACATGCCAAGTCACACACAGAAGAGAGGAAGAGGAGAGACTTACCTTCTTCTCTAGCTCGAGCATGGCTGAACAATCACTGAACCGCTCTTGTCTCTGTAGGATCACACACACACACACACACACACACACACACACACACACACACACACACACACACACACACACACACACACACACACACACACACACACACACACACACACAGTCATTTAAATGTCAACAGTAAGCAGTTAAATAGAAATTGAGAGGCTGGTCATTATGAAATGTATAATTTTGGTGACTAAGACATCAGATGTATTGTAGAACAGATGGTCAAATACTAAGCCATCAGAAAATATGACATTTTAGCTGACAGAACTACGGTACCATTTATCTCCCTCCTCCTGCACCGTGACAGAACTACGGTACCGTTTATCTCCCTCCTCCTGCACCGTGACAGAACTACGGTTTATCTCCCTCCTCCTACCGTTTATCTCCCTCCTCCTGCTGCACCGTGACAGAACTACGGTACCGTTTATCTCCCTCCTCCTGCACCGTGACAGAACTACGGTACCGTTTATCTCCCTCCTCCTGCTGCACCGTGACAGAACTACGGTACCGTTTATCTCTCTCCTCCTGCACCGTGACAGAACTACGGTACCGTTTATCTCCCTCCTCCTCCTGCACCGTGACAGAACTACGGTACCGTTTATCTCTCTCCTCCTGCACCGTGACAGAACTACGGTACCGTTTATTTCCCTCCTCCTGCACCGTGACAGAACTACGGTACCGTTTATCTCCCTCCTCCTCCTGCACCGTGACAGAACTACGGTACCGTTTATCTCCCTCCTCCTGATGTACTGTGACAGAACTACGGTACCGTTTATTTCCCTCCTCCTGCACCGTGACAGAACTACGGTACCATTTATCTCCCTCCTCCTCCTGCACCGTGACAGAACTACGGTACCGTTTATCTCCCTCCTCCTGATGTACCGTGACAGAACTACGGTACCGTTTATCTCCCTCCTCCTGCTGCACCGTGACAGAACTACGGTACCGTTTATCTCCCTCCTCCTGCTGTACCGTGACAGAACTACGGTACCTTTTATCTCTCTCCTCCTGCACCGTGACAGCAGGAGGAGGGAGACAAACGGTACTGTTTCTGTTTACTAGTCTGTCCATGAGAGATTAGTGTGTGTGACCTGGGTAACCTTGTCCAGGTCCAGTCTCGTCTGAGAGATGGTCCTCTGGGTGTCCTGCAGCTGAGACTGGAGCTGCCCATTCTCCCTGGACACCACCTCAAACAGCTGGGACAGAAAGACATTATTATTGAACTTAATTGGAACAATTTCACTATATATATATATATATATATATATATATATATATATATATATATATATATTACATACACAAATATATATATATTACATACACAAATATACACAAAAAAAAATATATATATATATATATATTACATACACACATATATAAACTTAACAAAAATATAGACTCAACAGGTAAAGTGTTGGTCCCATGTTTCATGAGCTGAAATAAAAATGTATTTCTCTCCAATGTTGTACACAAAATTTGTTTACATCCCTGTTAGTGAGCATTTCTCCTTTGCCAAGACAATCCATCCACCTAACAGATGTGGCATATCAATAAGCTGATTAAACAGCATGATCATTACACAGGTGCACCTTGTGCTGGGGGACAATAAAAAGGCCACTCTTAACATGTTCAGTTTGTCACACAACACAATGCCACAGATGTCTAAAGTTTTGAGGGAGCGTGTAATTGGCATCTAGACTGCAGGAATGTCTACCAGAGCTGTTGCCAGAGAATGGCATTTTCATTTCTCTACCATAAACCAACGTCCTTTTAGATAATTTATAGATTAAGGCCTAATGAATTTATTTCAATTGACTGATTTCCTTATATGAACTGTATCTCAGTAAAACCGTTAAAATTGTTGCATGTTGCGTTTGATTATTTTCAGTATATACAGTTGAAGTCGGAAGTTTACATCACCTTAGCCAAATACATTTAAACTCAGTTTTTCACAATTCCTGACATTTAATCCTAGTACAAATTCCCTGTTTTAGGTCAGTTAAGATCACCACTTTATTTTAAGAATGTGAAATGTCAGAATAATAGTAGAGAGAATGATTTATTCCAGCTTTTATTTCTTCCATCCCATTCCCAGTGGGTCAGAAGTTTACATACACTCAATTAGTATTTGGTAGAATTGCCTTTAAATTGTTTAACTTGGGTCAAACGTTTCAGGTAGCCTTCCACAAGCTTCCCACAATAAGTTAGGTGAATTTTGTCCCATTCCTCCTGATAGAGCTGGTGTAACTGAGTCAGGTTTGTCGGTCTCCTTGCTCGCACACACTTTTTCAGTTCTGCCAACAAATTTTCTATAGGATTGAGGTCAGGGCTTTGTGATGGCCACTCCAATACCTTGACTTTGTTGTCCTTAAGCCATTTTGCCACAACTTTGGAAGTATGCTTGGGGTCATTGTTCATTTGGAAGACCCATTTGTGATCAAGCTTTAACTTCCTGACTGATGTCTTGAGATATGGTTTCATTATATCCACATAACTTTCATTCCTCATGATGCCATCTATTTTGTGAAGTGCACCAGTCCCTCCTGCAGCAAAGCACCCCCACAACATGATGCTGCCACCCCCGTGCTTCACGGTTGGGATGGTGTTCTTCGGTTTGCAAGCCTCCCCCTTTTTCTTCCAAAAATAACAATGGTCATTATGGCCAAACAGTTCTATTTTTGTTTCATCAGACCAGAGGACATTTCTCCAAAAAGTACGATCTTTGTCCGCATGTGCAGTTGCAAACCGTAATCTGGCTTTTTAATGGTGGTTTTGGAGCAGTGGCTTCTTCCTTGCTGAGCGGCCTTTCAGGTTATGTCGATATAGGACTCGTTTTAATGTGGATATAGATACTTTTGTACCCGTTTCCTCCAGCATCTTCACAAAGTCCTTTGCTGTTGTTCTGGGATTGATTTGCGCTTTTTGCACCAAAGTACATTCATCTCTAGGAGACAGAACACGTCTCCTTCTTGAGCGGTATGACGGCTGCATGATCCCATGGTGTTTATACTTGCGTACTATTGTTTGTACAGATGAACGTGGTAACTTCAGGCTTTTGGAAGTTGCTCCCAAGGATGAACCAGACTTGTAGAGGTCTCCAATTTTTTTTGTTCTGAGGTCTTGGCTGATTTCTTTTGATTTTCCCATGATGCCAAGCAAAGAAGCACTGAGTTTGACGGCAGGCCTTGAAATACATCCACAGGTACACCTCCACTTGACTCAAATTATGTCAATTAGCCTGTCAGAAGCTTCTAAAGCCATGACATAATTTTCTGGAATTTTCCAAGCTGTTTAAAGGCACAGTCAACTTAGTGTATGGTAACTTCTGACCCACTGGAATTGTGATACAGTGAATTATAAGTGAAATAATCTGTCTGTAAACAATTGTTGGAAAAATGACTTGTGTCATGCACAAAGTAGATGTACTAACTGACTTGCCAAAACTACAGTTTGTTAACAAAAGATTTGTGGAGTGGTTGAAAAACGAGTTTTAATGACTCCAACATAAGTGTATGTAAACTTCCGACTTCAACTGTATACCATTTAGCAGATGCTTTTATCCAAAGACACGTAGTCCTGGTTAGTCGTGCATGCGTACATGTTTTTATACCAGATGAGAGAAAGCATTTATTGAATTGCATAGAGAGAGAGAGGGAGGGTTAGTTAAGCGAATGATCGCCTGTAAGAGAGTGCTGAAACCCTTCTAGACCCTCTAATATTGACTAGCCTCTTTTCAAATCATTCAAACTATCTTTACCTTCTTGTAATCCTTAGTTTCAGAGCCGCCTCCTCTGTCGATACAGTCGTTACATGACACGTCGGACCTGAAGAGAGCAGGGAGCAGAGAGGTCAGAGATATTATAATGACTCCTCAGAGGTCGGAGATATTATAATGACTCCTCAGAGGTCAGAGATATTATAATGACTCCTCAGAGGTCAGAGATATTATAATGACTCCTCAGAGGTCAGAGATATTATAATGACTCCTCAGAGGTCAGAGATATTATAATGACTCCTCAGAGGTCAGAGATATTATAATGACTCCTCAGAGGTCAGAGATATTATAATGACTCCTCAGAGGTCAGAGATATTATAATGACTCCTCAGAGGTCAGAGATATTATAATGACTCCTCAGAGGTCAGAGATATTATAATGACTCCTCAGAGGTCGGAGATATTATAATGACTCCTCAGAGGTCAGAGATATTATAATGACTCCTCAGAGGTCGGAGATATTATAATGACTCCTCAGAGGTCAGAGATATTATAATGACTCCTCAGGGATCAGAGATAATACTCACTACTGTGAGATAATCAGGAGCCAGACTGAACACGTCAAAGGCTAAAGGTCAGATCCATACCTGGTGCTGGAGTGCCTGTCTGTCTGTGGATCCTGCCCACTGCCTCCCAACCCCTCCTCTCCACTGGGCTCGTTGTCATCACTCTACAGGACCACAGAGATCACTAGGTCAATACATTATGGATGGCAATGGCCTCATTACGGCAGGTTATTAACAGGATAAAACCTGGTAACCGTATAACCAGGACTAGCCCACCGTGCACTCATTATGGATGTCAATGTCATCCTTGTGAAAGGTTATAACCAGGACTAGCCCACCGTGCACTCATTATGGATGTCAATGTCATCCTTGTGAAAGGTTATAACCAGGACTAGCTCACCGTGCACTCATTATGGATGTCAATGTCATCCTTGTGACAGGTTACAAACAGTACATGTTATAATGTCTACGCCGTCCTTATGAAAGGTTATAACCAGGACTAGCTCATGCACTCACATCTACAGCGCTCATTATGTGCTGTCAATGTCATCCTTCTTAGCAGTGCTTTTGACAGGTTATAATGCATGACTATGACAGGCTATAATGCATTTATGAGCAAATGTTTGATAGGGTTATAAGCATGACTACGACAGGCTATAATGCATTTATGAGCAAATGTTTTATAGGGTTATAAGCATGACTACGACAGGCTATAATGCATTTATGAGCAAATGTTTTATAGGGTTATAAGCCTGACTACAACAGGGTATAATGCATTTATGAGCAAGGGTTTTATAGGGTTTTAAGCATGACTACGACAGGTTACAAATGCACTCACATCTCCAGCCCTCTGAGCTCTCCTCCTGGCTCGGGCTCTCCGTCTCTCCCTGGCGATACGGTCACTCTCACTCTCCCCTTCTGCACTCCTCTCCTGGCCGGAGGTCTGGGGACGAATGGTACCAGCCGGTTGAGTCAGCCCCAACAGGTCAGACTTCTGCAGGCTGGCGATACGGGACCTCCAGCTTACTTCCTGAAGACAGTTATCATCTTTAGGAAATACGTTATCCAGCGTACATACTGATGTCCCTGGATGTTGTACACCCCCTTATAAGAAGTGTAGCTATATTGCTTATACCAATCCTCTGATGTAATACCGTTGATCTAGGGTGTAGGGGTTAAATACAGCTGGTGTAGGGTGTAGGGGTTAAATACAGCTGCTCTAGGGTGTAGGGGTTAAATACAGCTGCTCTAGGGTGTAGGGTGTAGGGGTTAAATACAGCTGGTCTAGGGTGTAGGGGTTAAATACAGCTGGTGTAGGGTGTAGGGGTTAAATACAGCTGGTCTAGGGTGTAGGGGTTAAATACAGCTGGTGTAGGGTGTAGGGGTTAAATACAGCTGCTCTAGGGTGTAGTGTGTAGGGGTTAAATACAGCTGCTCTAGGGTGTAGGGGTTAAATACAGCTGCTCTGGGGTGTAGGGGTTAAATACAGCTGCTCTAGGGTGTAGGGGTTAAATACAGCTGCTCTAGGGTGTAGGGGTTAAATACAGCTGGTGTAGGGTGTAGGGGTTAAATACAGCTGCTCTAGGGTGTAGGGTGTAAATACAGCTGGTGTAGGGTGTAGGGGTTAAATACAGCTGCTCTAGGGTGTAGGGGTTAAATACAGCTGGTGTAGTGTGTAGGGGTTAAATACAGCTGGTGTAGTGTGTAGGGTGTAGGGGTTAAATACAGCTGGTGTAGGGTGTAGGGGTTAAATACAGCTGCTCTAGGGTGTAGGGTGTAGGGGTTAAATACAGCTGCTCTAGGGTGTAGGGGTTAAATACAGCTGGTGTAGGGTGTAGTGTGTAGGGGTTAAATACAGCTGGTGTAGTGTGTAGGGTGTAGGGGTTAAATGCAGCTGCTCTAGGGTGTAGGGGTTAAATACAGCTGCTCTAGGGTGTAGGGGTTAAATACAGCTGGTGTAGGGTGTAGTGTGTAGGGGTTAAATACAGCTGCTCTAGGGTGTAGGAGGTAGGGTGTAGGGGTTAAATACAGCTGCTCTAGGGTGTAGGGTGTAGGGGTTAAATACAGCTGCTCTAGGGTGTAGGGTGTAGTGTGTAGGGGTTAAATACAGCTGCTCTAGGGTGTAGGGTATAGGGGTTAAATACAGCTGCTCTAGGGTGTAGGGGTTAAATACAGCTGGTCTAGGGTGTAGGGGTTAAATACAGCTGGTGTAGGGTGTAGGGGTTAAATACAGCTGCTCTAGGGTGTAGGGTGTAGGGGTTAAATACAGCTGGTCTAGGGTGTAGGGGTTCAATACAGCTGGTCTAGGGTGTAGGGGTTAAATACAGCTGGTGTAGGGTGTATGGGTTAAATACAGCTGGTGTAGGGTGTAGTGTGTAGGGGTTAAATACAGCTGCTCTAGGGTGTAGGGGTTAAATACAGCTGCTCTGGGGTGTAGGGGTTAAATACAGCTGCTCTAGGGTGTAGGGGTTAAATACAGCTGCTCTAGGGTGTAGGGGTTAAATACAGCTGGTGTAGGGTGTAGGGGTTAAATACAGCTGCTCTAGGGTGTAGGGGTTAAATACAGCTGGTGTAGGGTGTAGGGGTTAAATACAGCTGCTCTAGGGTGTAGGGGTTAAATACAGCTGGTGTAGGGTGTAGGGGTTAAATACAGCTGCTCTAGGGTGTAGGGGTTAAATACAGCTGCTCTAGGGTGTAGGGGTTAAATACAGCTGCTCTAGGGTGTAGTGTGTAGGGGTTAAATACAGCTGGTGTAGTGTGTAGGGTGTAGGGGTTAAATACAGCTGGTGTAGGGTGTAGGGGTTAAATACAGCTGCTCTAGGGTGTAGGGTGTAGGGGTTAAATACAGCTGCTCTAGGGTGTAGGGGTTAGATACAGCTGGTGTAGGGTGTAGTGTGTAGGGGTTAAATACAGCTGGTGTAGTGTGTAGGGTGTAGGGGTTAAATACAGCTGCTCTAGGGTGTAGGGGTTAAATACAGCTGCTCTAGGGTGTAGGGTGTAGGGGTTAAATACAGCTGCTCTAGGGTGTAGGGGTTAAATACAGCTGGTGTAGGGTGTAGTGTGTAGGGGTTAAATACAGCTGCTCTAGGGTGTAGGGTGTAGGGGTTAAATACAGCTGCTCTAGGGTGTAGGGTGTAGGGGTTAAATACAGCTGCTCTAGGGTGTAGGGTGTAGTGTGTAGGGGTTAAATACAGCTGCTCTAGGGTGTAGGGTGTAGGGGTTAAATACAGCTGCTCTAGGGTGTAGGGTGTAGGGGTTAAATACAGCTGCTCTAGGGTGTAGGTTGTAGGGTGTAGGGGTTAAATACAGCTGGTGTAGTGTGTAGGGGTTAAATACAGCTGGTGTAGGGTGTAGGGGTTAAATACAGCTGATCTAGGGTGTAGGGGTTAAATACAGCTGCTCTAGGGTGTAGGGTGTAGTGTGTAGGGGTTAAATACAGCTGGTGTAGTGTGTAGGGGTTAAATACAGCTGCTCTAGGGTGTAGGGTGTAGTGTGTAGGGGTTAAATACAGCTGCTCTAGGGTGTAGGGGTTAAATACAGCTGGTGTAGGGTGTAGTGTGTAGGGGTTAAATACAGCTGCTCTAGGGTGTAGGGTGTAGTGTGTAGGGGTTAAATACAGCTGCTCTAGGGTGTAGTGTGTAGGGGTTAAATACAGCTGGTGTAGGGTGTAGGGGTTAAATACAGCTGCTCTAGGGTGTAGGGGTTAAATACAGCTGCTCTAGGGTGTAGTGTGTAGGGGTTAAATACAGCTGCTCTAGGGTGTAGGGGTTAAATACAGCTGTGTGGGGGTGTAGTGTGTAGGGGTTAAATACAGCTGGTGTAGGGTGTAGGGGTTAAATACAGCTGGTGTAGGGTGTAGGGGTTAAATACAGCTGCTCTAGGGGGTGTAGGGTGTAGGGGTTAAATACAGCTAGGGGTGTGTGTAGGGTTAAATACAGGGGTGTAGGGGTTAAATACAGCTGGTGTAGGGTGTAGGGGTTAAATACAGCTGCTCTAGGGTGTAGGGTGTAGGGTGCAGGGGTTAAATACAGCTGGTGTAGTAAATACAGCTAGGGTGTAGGGGTTAAATACAGCTGGTGTAGGGTGGTGTAGGTTAAATACAGCTGCTCTAGGGGGTGTAGGGTGTAGGGTGGGGTTAAATACAGCTGCTAGGGTGTAGGGGTGTAGGGGGTTAAATACAGCTGGTCTAGGGTGTAGGGTAGGGTGTAGGGGTTAAATACAGCTAGGGTGTAGTGTGTAGGGGTTAAATACAGCTGGTCTAGTGTGGGGTAGGGTGTAGGGGTTAAATACAGCTGCTCTAGGGGTGTTAAATACAGCTGCTCTAGGGTGTAGGGGGTTAAATACAGCTGCTCTAGGGTGTAGGGGTTAAATACAGCTGGTGTAGGGTGTGTGTGTAGGGGTTAAATACAGCTGCTCTAGGGTGTAGGTGTAGGGGTTAAATACAGCTGGTGTAGGGTGTAGGGGTTAAATACAGCTGCTCTAGGGTGTAGGGTAAATACAGCTGCTCTAGGGTGTAGTGTGTAGGGAGTTAAATACAGCTGGTCTAGGGTGTAGGGTGTAGGGGTTAAATACAGCTGGTCAGCTGCTCTAGGGTGTAGGGGTGTACAGCTGCTCTAGGGTGTAGGGGTTAAATACAGCTAATACAGGGTGTAGGGTGGGGTTAAATACAGCTGCTCTAGGGGTTAAATACAGCTGCTCTAGGGTGGTGTAGGGGTTAAATACAGCTGCTCTAGGGGTGTAGGTTGTAGGGTGTAGGGGTGGGGGTGTAGGGGTTAAATACAGCTGCTCTAAATACAGCTGGGTGTGGGGGTTAAATACAGCTGCTCTAGGTGTCAACCAGTGTAGGGGTTAAATACAGGTCTAGTGTGTAGGGGTTAAATACAGCTGCTCTAGGGTGTAGGGGTTAAATACAGCTGGTGTAGGGTGTAGGGGTTAAATACTGCTGCTCTAGGGTGTGTAGGGGGTGTAGGGGTTAAATACAGCTGGTGTAGGGTGTAGGGGTTAAATACAGCTGTAGGGTGTAGGGTGTAGGGGTTAAATACAGCTGCTCTAGGGTGTAGTGTAGGGTGGTTAAATACAGCCTGCTAGGGTGTAGGGTTAAATACAGCTGTCTAGGGTGTAGGGGTTAAATACAGCTGCTCTAGGGTGTAGTGTGTAGGGGTTAAATACAGCTGGTGTAGTGTGTAGGGTATAGGGTTAAACACAGCTGCCTAGGTGTAGGGTGTAGGGGTTAAATACAGCTGGTCTAGGGTGTAGGGGTTAAATACAGCTGCTCTAGGGTGTAGGGTGTTAAATACAGCTCTAGGGTGTAGGGTGTAGGGGTTAAATACAGCTGGTGTAGGTGTAGGGGTTAAATACAGCTGCTCTAGGGTGGGGTTAGGGGTTAAATACAGCTGCTCTAGGTTAAATACAGCTGCCTGGGGTGTAGGGCTGCTCTGTGTAGGGGTTAAATACAGCTGGTGTAGGGTGTAGGGGTTAAATACAGCTGCTCTAGGGTGTAGGGTGTAGCTGGTGGGGTTAAATACAGCTGCTCTAGGGGTGTAGGGGTTAAATACAGCTGGTCTAGGGTGTAGGGTGTAGGGGTTAAATACAGCTGGTGTAGGGGTGTAGGGGTTAAATACAGCTGCTCTAGGGTGTAGTGAGGGGTTAAATACAGCTGCTCTAGGGTGTAGGGGTTAAATACAGCTGGTGTAGGGTGTAGGGTTAAATACAGCTGCTCTAGGGTGTAGGGTTAAATACAGCTGTGTAGTGTGTAGGGTGTAGGGGGGTTAAATACAGCTAGGGTGTAGGGGTGTAGGGTGGGGTTAAATACAGCTGCTCTAGGGTGTAGGGGGTGTAGGGTGTAGGGGTACAGCTGGTGTAGGGGTTAAATACAGTTAGTAGGGGTTAAATACAGCTGCTCTAGGTTAAATACAGTGTGTAGTGTGGGGTTAAATACAGCTAGGGTGTAGTACAGTGTGTAGGGGTTAAATACAGCTGCTCTAGGGTGTACAGCTGCTGTAGGTGGTGTAGTGTGTAGGGGTTAAATACAGTTAAATACAGCTCAGGGTGTAGGGTGTAGTGTGGGGTTAAACACAGCTGCTCTAGTAGTGTGTAGGGTGTAGGGGTTAAATACAGCTGGTGTAGGGTGTAGGGTGTAGGGGTTAAATACAGCTGCTCTAGGGTGTAGGGTGTAGGGGTTAAATACAGCTGCTCTAGGGTGTAGGGGTGTAGGGTGTAGGGGTTAAATACAGCTGCTCTAGGGTGTAGGGGTTAAATACAGCTGCTCTAGGGTGTAGGGGTACAGCTGCTCTGTAGTGTAGGGTGTAGTGTAGGGAGGGGTTAAATACAGCTGGTGTAGGGTGTAGGGGTTAAATACAGCTGCTCTAGGGTGTAGGGGTTAAATACAGCTGCTCTAGGGTGTAGGGGTTAAATACAGCTGGTGTAGGGTGTAGTAGTGTGTAGGGGTTAAATACAGCTGTCTAGGGTAGGGTGTAGGGGTTAAATACAGCTGCTCTAGGGTGTAGGGGTTAAATACAGCTGCTCTAGGGTGTAGGTGTAGGGTTAAATACAGCTGCTCTAGGGTGTAGGTTGTGTAGGGGTTAAATACAGCTGGTGTAGGTGTGTAGGGGTTAAATACAGCTGCTCTAGGGTGTAGGGTACAGCTGGTGTAGTGTGTAGGGGTTAAATACAGCTGCTCTAGGGTGTAGGGTGTAGTGTGGGGTTAAATACAGCTGTCTAGGGTGTAGGGGTTAAATACAGCTGCTCTAGGGTGTAGGGTGTAGTGTGTAGGGGTTAACAGCTGCTCTACAGGGGTCTAGGGTGTAGGGTGTTAAGCTGCTCTAGGGTGTAGGGGTTAAATACAGCTACAGCTCTCTGGGGGTGCTCTAGGGTGTAGTGTGTAGGGGTTAAATACAGCTGCTCTCTAGGGTGTAGGGTTAAATACAGCTGCTCTAGGGTGGTGTAGGGGTTAAATACAGCTGCTCTAGGGTGTAGGGTGTAGTGTGTAGGGGTTAAATACAGCTGCTCTAGGGTGTAGGTTGTAGGGTGTATGGGTTAAATACAGCTGGTCTAGGGTGTAGGGGTTAAATACAGCTGATCTAGGGTGTAGGGGTTAAATACAGCTGCTCTAGGGTGTAGGGTGTAGTGTAGGGTGGGTTAAATACAGCTGGTGTAGTGTGTAGGGGTTAAATACAGCTGCTCTGGTGTAGGGGACAGCTGATCTAGGGTGTAGGGGTTAAATACAGCTGGTGTAGGGTGTAGTGTGTAGGGTTAAATACAGCTGGTGTAGGGTGTAGTGTGTAGGGGTTAAATACAGCTGCTCTAGGGTGTAGTGTGTAGGGGTTAAATACAGCTGCTGTAGGGTGTAGTGTGTAGGGTGTAGGGGTTAAATACAGCTGGTGTAGGGTGTAGGGTTAAATACAGCTGCTCTAGGGTGTAGGGGTTAAATACAGCTGTGTAGGGTGTAGTGTAGGGTGTAGGGTTAAATACAGCTGCTCTAGGGTGTGGGTGTAGGGGTTAAATACAGCTGCTCTAGGGGTAGGGGTTAAATACAGCTGCTCTAGAGTGTAGGGGTTAAATACAGCTGCTCTAGGGTGTAGTGTAGGGTGTAGGGGTTGAATACAGCTGCTCCTGGTGTAGGGGTTAAATACAGTGCAGGGTGTAGGGGTTAAATACAGCTGCTCTAGGGTGTAGGGTGTACGGGTTAAATACAGCTGCTCTAGGGTGGTGTAGGGGTTAAATACAGCTGCTCTATGGTGTAGGGTGTAGGGGTTAAACACAGCTGTAGTGTGTAGGGTTAAATACAGCTGCTCTAGGGGTGTAGGGTGTAGGGGTTAAATACAGCTGCTCTAGGGTGTAGGGTGTAGGGGTTAAATACAGCTCTGGTGTAGGGTGTAGGGTGTAGGGGTTAAATACAGCTGCTCTAGGGTGTAGGGAGGGTTAAATACAGCTGCTCTAGGGTGTAGGGTGTAGGGTAGGGGTTAAATACAGCTGCTCAGCTCTAGGGTGTAGGGTGTAGGGTGTAGTGTGTAGGGGGGGTTAAATACAGCTAGTGTCTAGGGTGTAGGGTGTAGGGGTTAAATACAGCTCTGTTAAATAGTGTAGCTCTGGGGGTGTAGGGTTAAATACAGCTGGTGTAGGGTGTAGTAGGGTGTAGGGGTTAAATACAGCTGTGTGTAGGGGTTAAATACAGCTGGTGTAGGGTGTAGGGTAGGGGTTAAATACAGCTGGTGTAGTGGTGTGTAGGGTTAAAACAGCTGGTGTGTGGTTAAATACAGCTGCTCTAGGGTGTAGGGGTTAAATACAGCTGCTCTAGGGTGTAGTGTGTAGGGGTTAAATACAGCTGGTGTAGTGTGTAGGGTGTAGGGGTTAAATACAGCTGGTGTAGGGTGTAGGGGTTAAATACAGCTGCTCTAGGGTGTAGGGTGTAGGGGTTAAATACAGCTGCTCTAGGGTGTAGGGTGTAGGGGTTAAATACAGCTGGTCTAGGGTGTAGGGGTTAAATACAGCTGCTCTAGGGTGTAGTGTGTAGGGGTTAAATACAGCTGGTAAAGTGTGTAGGGTGTAGGGGTTAAATACAGCTGGTGTAGGGTGTAGGGGTTAAATACAGCTGGTGTAGGGTGTAGGGTTTAAATACAGCTGCTCTAGGGTGTAGGGGTTAAATACAGCTGGTGTAGAGTGTAGGGTGTAGGGGTTAAATACAGCTGGTCTAGGGTGTGGTGTGTAGGGTGTAGGGGTTAAATACAGCTGCTCTAGGGTGTAGGGGTTAAATACAGCTGCTCTAGGGTGTAGGGGTTAAATACAGCTGCTCTAGGGTGTAGGGGTTAAATACAGCTGGTGTAGGGTGTAGGGTTAAATACAGCTGGTGTAGGGTGTAGGTTAAATACAGCTGGTGTAGGATGTAGGGGTTAAATACAGCTGGTAGGGGTTAGCTGCTCTAGGGTGTAGGGGTTAAATACAGCTGTAGGTGTAGGGTTAAATACAGCTGCTCTAGGGTGTAGTGTGTAGGGTTAAATACAGCTGCTCTAGGGTGTAGGGTGCAGGGGTTAAATACAGCTGCTCTAGGGTGTAGTGGTGTGTGGGTTAAATACAGCTAGGGGGTTAAATACAGCTGCTCTAGGGTGTAGGGGTTAAATACAGTGTCCAGGGTGTAGGGTTAAATACAGCTGGTGTAGGGTGTAGGGGTTAAATACAGCTGCTCTAGGGTGTAGGGGTTAAATACAGCTGCTCTAGGGTGTAGGGTTAAATACAAGGGGTTAAATACAGCTGCTCTAGGGGTAGGGGGTTAAATACAGCTGCTCTAGGGTGTAGTGTGTAGGGGTTAAATACAGCTGCTCTAGGGTGTAGGGGTTAAATACAGCTGCTCTAGGGTGGTGTAGGGTGTAGGGGTTAAATACAGCTGCTCTAGGGTGTAGGGTGTAGGGGTTAAATACAGCTGTGTAGTGTGTAGGGGTTAAATACAGCTGGTGTAGTGTGTAGGGTGTAGGGGTTAAATACAGCTGCTCTAGGGTGTAGGGTGTAGGGGTTAAATACAGCTGCTCTAGGGTGTAGTGTGTAGGGGTTAAATACAGCTGCTCTAGGGTGTAGGGGTTAAATACAGCTGCTCTAGGGTGTAGTGTGTAGGGGTTAAATACAGCTGCTCTAGGGGTTAAATACAGCTGGTGTAGGGTGGGGTTAAATACAGCTGCTCTAGGGTGTAGGGGTTAAATACAGCTGCTCTAGGGTGTGGGGGTTAAATACAGCTGCTCTAGGTGGGTGTAGGGTTAAATACAGCTGCTCTAGGGTGTAGGGGTTAAATACAGCTGCTCTAGGGTGTAGGGTGTAGGGGTTAAATACAGCTGCTCTAGGGTGTAGGGTGTAGTGTAGGGGTTAAATACAGCTGCTCTAGGGTGTAGGGTGTAGGGGTTAAATACAGCAATGTTGTAGGGTGTAGGGGTTAAATACAGCTGCTGGTAAAAATACAGCTGGTGTAGGGTGTAGGGGTTAAATACAGCTGCTCTAGGGTAGTGTGGGGAGTTAAATACAGCTGCTCTAGGGTGTAGTGTGTAGGGGTTAAATACAGCTGTCTAGGGTGTAGTGTGTAGGGGTTAAATACAGTTGGTGTAGTGTGTAGGGTGTAGGGGTTAAATACAGCTGGTGTAGGGTGTAGTGGTTAAATACAGCTGGTGTAGGGTTAAATACAGTTGTGCTGGGGTGTAGGGGTTAAATACAGCTGATCTAGGGGTGTAGGGGTTAAATACAGCTGCTCTAGGGTGTAGGTGTGTAGGGTTAAATACAGCTGGTGTAGTGTGTAGGGGTTAAATACAGCTGATCTAGGGTGTAGGGGTTAAATACAGCTGCTCTAGGGTGTGGTGTAGTGTGTAGGGGTTAAATACAGCTGTGTAGTGTGGGGTTAAATACAGCTGCTCTAGGGTGTAGGGTGTAGTGTGGGGTTAAATACAGCTGCTCTAGGGTGTAGGGTTAAATACAGCTGGTGTAGGGTGTAGTGTGGGTTAAATACAGCTGCTCTAGGGGTGGGTGTAGTGGGTTAAATACAGCTGGTGTTAAATACAGCTGGTGTAGGGTGTAGGGGTTAAATACAGCTGCTCTAGGGTGTAGGGGTTAAATACAGCTGTAGGGTGTAGTGTGTAGGGTTAAATACAGCTGCTCTAGGGTGTAGGGTGTAGGGTTAAATACAGCTGGTGTAGGGTGTAGGGTTAAATACAGCTGCTGTAGGGTGTAGGGGTTAAATACAGCTGCTCTAGGGTGTAGGGTGTAATACAGCTGGTGTAGGGTGTAGGGGTTAAATACAGCTGCTCTAGGGTGTAGGGGTTAAATACAGCTGGTGTAGTGGGGTTAAATACAGCTGTAGTCTAGGTGTAGGGGTTAAATACAGCTGGTGTAGGGTGTAGGGGTTAAATACAGCTGCTCTAGGGTGTAGGGTCAGGGGTTAAATACAGCTGCTCTAGGGTGTAGGGGTTAAATACAGCTGGTGTAGGGTGTAGTGTGTAGGGGTTAAATACAGCTGGTGTAGGGTAGGGTGTAGGGGTTAAATGCAGCTGCTCTAGGGTGTAGGGGTTAAATACAGCTGCTCTAGGGTGTAGGGGTTAAATACAGCTGCTCTAGGGTGTAGGGGTTAAATACAGCTGGTGTAGGGGTAGTGTAACTTAGGGGTTAAATACAGCTGCTCTAGGGGGTGTATAGGGGGAGGGGTTAAATACAGCTGCTCTAGGTGTAGGGTGTAGGGTAAATACAGCTAGGGGTTAAATACAGCTGCTCTAGGGGTTAAATACAGCTGGTGTAGGGTGTAGGGTGTAGGGGTTAAATACAGCTGGTCAGGGGTGTAGGGGTGTAACTGGGGGTTAAATACAGCTGGTCTAGGGTGTAGGGGTTAAATACAGCTGGTCTAGGGGTGTAGGGTGGGGTTAAATACAGCTGGTGTAGGGTGTAGGGTTAAATACAGCTGCTCTAGGTGTAGGGTTAAATACAGCTGGTGTAGGGGTTAAATACAGCTGCTCTAGGGTGTAGGGGTTAAATACACAGCTAGGGGCTGCTCTAGGGTGTAGCTGCTCTAGGGTGTAGGGGTTAAATACAGCTGCTCTGGGGTGTAGGGGTTAAATACAGCTGCTCTAGGGTGTAGGGTTAAATACAGCTGCTCTAGGGTTAGGGGTTAAATACAGCTGCTGAGGGGTTAAATACAGTGTAGGGTGTAGGGGTTAAATACAGCTGCTCTAGGGTGCAGGGTGTAGGGGGTTAAATACAGCAGGGTGTAGGGGGTTCAATACAGCTGGTCTAGGGTGTAGGGTGTAGTGTGTAGGGGGTTAAATACAGCTGCTCTAGGGTGTAGGGTGTAGTGTGTAGGGGTTAAATACAGCTGGTGTAGGGTGTAGGGGTTAAATACAGCTTGTGTAGGGTGTAGGGTGTAGGGGTTAAATACAGCTGCTCTAGGGTGTAGGGTGTAGGGGTTAAATACAGCTGCTCTAGGGTGTAGGGGTTAAATACAGCTGGTGTAGGGTGTAGTGTGTAGGGGTTAAATACAGCTGGTGTAGTGTGTAGGGTGTAGGGGTTAAATACAGCTGCTCTAGGGTGTAGGGTGTAGGGGTTAAATACAGCTGGTCTAGGGTGTAGGGGTTAAATACAGCTGGTCTAGGGTGTAGGGGTTAAATACAGCTGGTGTAGGGTGTATGGGTTAAATACAGCTGGTGTAGGGTGTAGTGTGTAGGGGGTTAAATACAGCTGCTCTAGGGTGTAGGGGTTAAATACAGCTGGTGTAGGGTGTAGTGTGTAGGGGTTAAATACAGCTGGTGTAGGGTGTAGGGGTTAAATACAGCTGCTCTAGGGTGTAGGGTGTAGGGGTTAAATACAGCTGGTCTAGGGTGTAGGGGTTAAATACAGCTGGTCTAGGGTGTAGGGGTTAAATACAGGGTGTATGGGTTAAATACAGCTGGTGTAGGGGTTAAATACAGCTGGTTAAATACAGCTGCTCTAGGGTCAGGGGTTAAATACAGCTGCTGTAGGGTGTGGGGTTAAATACAGCTGCTCTAGGGTGTAGGTTAAATACAGCTGTGTGTAGGGGTTAAATACAGCTGTAGGGGTTAAATACAGCTGGTGTAGGGTGTAGGGGTTAAATACAGCTGCTCTAGGGTGTAGCTCTAGGGTGTAGTGTGTAGGGGTTAAATACAGTGCATGTGTAGGGTGTAGGGTTAAATACAGCTACAGCTCTAGGGTGTAGGGGTTAAATACAGCTGTGTGTAGGGTGTAGGGTTAAATACAGCTGGTGTAGGGTGTAGGGTGTAGGGGTTAAATACAGCTGGCTGGTGTAGGGGTGTGTAGGTGTAGGGGTTAAATACAGCTGCTCTAGGGTGTAGGGTTAAATACAGCTAGGGTGTAGGGTGTGTAGGGGTTAAATACAGCTGCTCTGGTGTAGGTTGTAGGGTGTAGGGGTTAAATACAGCTGGTGTAGGGTGGGTGCCAGGGGTTAAATACAGCTGGTCTAGGGTGTAGTGTGTAGGGGTTAAATACAGCTGCTCTAGGGTGTGTGGGGTTAAAACAGCTGCTCTAGGGTGTAGTGTAGTGTGGGTTAAATACAGCTGGTGTCAGGGTGTAGGGGTTAAATACAGCTGGTGTAGGGTGTAGGGTTAAATACAGCTGGTGTAGGGTGTGTAGGGTGTAGGGGGTAAACACAGCTGGTGTAGGGTGTAGTGTTAAATACAGCTGTCTAGGGGTTAAATACAGCTGCTCTAGGGTGTAGTGTGTAGGGTAGGGTTAAATACAGCTGTGTAGGGTGTAGGGGTTAAATACAGCTGGTGTAGTAGGTGTGGGGTTAAATACAGCTGTCTAGGGTGTAGGGTGCTCTAGGGGGTTAAATACAGCTGGTGTAGGGTGTAGGGTTAAATACAGCTGGTCTAGTGTAGGGGTTAAATACAGCTGCTCTGGTGTAGTGTGTAGGGGTTAAATACAGCTGCTCTAGGGTGTAGTGGTGTAGTGTGTAGGGGTTAAATACAGCTGCTCTAGGGTGTAGGGTGTAGGGGTTAAATACAGCTGCTCTAGGGTGTAGGGGTTAAATACAGCTGGTGTAGGGTGTAGTGTGTAGGGGTTAAATACAGCTGCTCTGCAGGGTGTAGTGTGTAGGGTTAAATACAGCTGTCTAGGGTGTAGTGTGTAGGGGTTAAATACAGCTGCTGTAGGGTGTTAGGGTGTAGGGGTTAAATACAGCTGGTGTAGGGTGTAGGGGTTAAATACAGCTGGTGTAGGGTTAGGGTTAAATGCAGCTGCTGTAGGGTGTAGAGTGTAGGGTTAAATACAGCTAGTGTGTAGGGTGTACAGCTGCTCTAGGGTGTAGGGGTTAAATACAGCTGGTCTAGTGTGAGGGTGTAGGGGTTAAATACAGCTGCTCTAGGGTGTAGGGGTTAAATACAGCTGGTGTAGGGTGTAGGGTGTAGGGGTTAAATACAGCTGCTAGGGTGTAGGTTAGGGTCTAGGGTGTAGGGTGGGGTTAAATACAGCTGCTCTAGGGTGTAGGGGTTAAATACAGCTGGTGTAGGGTGTAGTGTGTAGGGTTAAATACAGCTGGTGTAGTGTGTAGGGTGTAGGGGTTAAATACAGCTGCTCTAGGGTGTAGGGGTTAAATACAGCTGCTCTAGGGTGTAGGGTGTAGGGGTTAAATACAGCTGCTCTAGGGTGTAGGGGTTAAATACAGCTGTTTAGGGTAGTGTGTAGGGGTTAAATACAGCTGCTCTAGGGTGTAGGGTTAAATACAGCTGCTCTAGGGTGTAGGGTGTAGGGGTTAAATACAGCTGCTCTAGGGTGTAGTAGTGTAGGGGTTAAATACAGCTGCTCTAGGGTGTAGGGTATAGGGGTTAAATACAGCTGCTCTAGGGTGTAGGGTGTAGGGGTTAAATACAGCTGGTCTAGGGTGTAGGGGTTAAATACAGCTGGTGTAGGGTGTAGGGGTTAAATACAGCTGCTCTAGGGTGTAGGGTGTAGGGGTTAAATACAGCTGGTCTAGGGTGTAGGGGTTCAATACAGCTGGTCTAGGGTGTAGGGGTTAAATACAGCTGGTGTAGGGTGTATGGGTTAAATACAGCTGGTGTAGGGTGTAGTGTGTAGGGGTTAAATACAGCTGCTCTAGGGTGTAGGGGTTAAATACAGCTGCTCTAGGGTGTAGGGTTAAATACAGCTGCTCTGGGGTGAGTGTAGGGTGTAGGGGTTAAATACAGCTGCTCTAGGGTGTAGGGGGTTAAATACAGCTGCTCTAGGCTCTAGGGGTACAGCTGGTGTAGGGTGTAGGGGTTAAATACAGCTGCTCTGGTGTAGGGTGTAGGGGTTAAATACAGCTGGTGTAGGGTGTAGGGGTTAAATAAAGGGTGTAGGGGTTAAATACAGCTGCTCTAGGGTGTTAAATACAGCTGCTCTAGGGTTAAATACAGCTAGGGTGTAGGGGTAAATACAGCTGCCTCCTAGGGTGTAGGGGTTAAATACAGCTGCAGGGTTAAATACAGCTGGTGTAGGGTGTAGGGGTTAAATACAGCTGCTCTAGGGTGTAGGGTAAAACAGCTACAGGGTTAAATACAGCTGGTCTAGGGTGTAGGGGTTCAATACAGCTGGTCTAGGGTGTAGGGGTTAAATACAGCTGGTGTAGGGTGTAGGTGTAGGGGTTAAATACAGCTGCTCTAGGGTGTAGGGTGTAGTAGGGGTTAAATACAGCTGCTCTAGGGTGGTGTAGGGGTTAAATACAGCTGGTGTAGGGTGTAGGGGTTAAATACAGCTGGTGTAGGGTGTAGGTGGGGTTAAATACAGCTGCTCTAGGGTGTAGGGTGTAGGGGTTAAATACAGCTGCTCTAGGGTGTAGGGGTTAAATACAGCTGGTGTAGGGTGTAGTGTGTAGGGGTTAAATACAGCTGGTGTAGTGTGTAGGGTGTAGGGGTTAAATACAGCTGGTCTAGGGTTAAGGTGGTAGGGGTTAAATACAGCTGGTCTAGGGTGTAGGGGTTAAATACAGCTGGTGTAGGGTGTATGGGTTAAATACAGCTGGTGTGAAAGTGTTAAATACAGCTGCTCCAGGGTGTAGGGTTAAATACAGCTGGTGTAGGGTGTAGTGTGTAGGGGTTAAATACAGCTGGTGTAGTGTGCAGGGTGTAGGGGTTAAATACAGCTGCTCTAGGGTGCTAGGGTGTAGGGGTTAAATACAGCAGTGCAGGGTGTAGGGTTAAATACAGCTGGTCTAGGGTGTAGGGGTTAAATACAGCTGGTGTAGGGTGTATGGGTTAAATACAGCTGGTGGTGTAGGTGTAGGGGTTAAATACAGCTGCTCTAGGGTGTAGGGGTTAAATACAGCTGTCTAGGGGTGTAGGGGTTAAATACAGCTGCTCTAGGGTGTAGGGTAAACACAGCTGCTCTAGGGGGTTAAATACAGCTGCTCTAGGGTGTAGGGGGTTAAATACAGCTGCTCTAGGGTGTAGGGGTTAAATACAGCTGCTCTAGGGTGTAGGGTGTTAGGGGTTAAATACAGCTGCTCTAGGGTGTAGTGTAGGGGTTAAATACAGCTGGTGTAGGGTGTCAAGTGTAGTGTGGGGTTAAATACAGCTGCTCTAGGGTGTAGGGTGTAGGGGTTAAATACAGCTGTAGGGTGTAGGGGTTAAATACAGCTGCTCTAGGGTGTAGGGTGTAGGGGTTAAATACAGCTGGTGTAGGGTGTAGTGTGTAGGGGTTAAATACAGCTGGTGTAGTGTGTAGTGTGTAGGGTTAAATACAGCTGCTCTAGGGTGTAGGGTTAAATACAGCTGCTCTAGGGTGTAGTGTGGGGTTAAATACAGCTGCTCTAGGGTGTAGGGGTTAAATACAGCTGCTCTAGGGTGTGGGTGTAGTGTGTATGGGTTAAATACAGCTGCTCTAGGTGTAGGTTGTAGGGTGTAGGGGTTAAATACAGCTGGTGTAGGGTGTAGTGTGTAGGGTTAAATACAGCTGCTCTAGGGTGTAGTGTGTAGGGTTAAATACAGCTGGTGTAGGGTGTAGTGTGTAGGGGTTAAATACAGCTGGTGTAGTGTGTAGGGGTTAAATACAGGGTGTAGTGTGTAGGGTGTAGGGGTTAAATACAGCTGGTGTAGGGTGTAGTGTGTAGGGTTTTACAGCTGGTGTAGGGTGTAGGGTTAAATACAGCTGCTCTAGGGTGTAGGGTGTAGGGGTAAATACAGCTGGTGTAGGGTGTAGGGGTTAAATACAGCTGCTCTAGGGTGTAGGGGTTAAATACAGCTGCTCTAGGGTGTAGTGTGTAGGGGTTAAATACAGCTGGTGTAGTGTGTAGGGTGTAGGGGTTAAATACAGCTGGTGTAGGGTGTAGGGGTTAAATACAGCTGGTGTAGGGTGTAGGGGTTAAATACAGCTGCTCTAGGGTGTAGGGTGTAGGGGTTAAATACAGCTGGTGTAGAGTGTAGGGTGTAGGGGTTAAATACAGCTGGTCTAGGGTGTAGGGGTTAAATACAGCTGCTCTAGGGTGTAGTGTGTAGGGGTTAAATACAGCTGCTCTAGGGTGTAGGGTGTAGTGTGTAGGGGTTAAATACAGCTGCTCTAGGGTGTAGGGGTTAAATACAGCTGATCTAGGGTGTAGGGGTTAAATACAGCTGGTGTAGGGTGTAGTGTGTAGGGGTTAAATACAGCTGCTCTAGGGTGTAGGGTGTAGTGTGTAGGGGTTAAATACAGCTGCTCTAGGGTGTAGTGTGTAGGGGTTAAATACAGCTGCTGTAGGGTGTAGTGTGTAGGGTGTAGGGGTTAAATACAGCTGGTGTAGGGTGTAGGGGTTAAATACAGCTGGTGTAGGGTGTAGGGGTTAAATGCAGCTGGTGTAGGGTGTAGAGTGTAGGGGTTAAATACAGCTGCTCTAGGGTGTAGTGTGTAGGGGTTAAATACAGCTGCTCTAGGGTGTAGGGGTTAAATACAGCTGCTCTAGAGTGTAGGGGTTAAATACAGCTGCTCTAGGGTGTAGGGTGTAGGGGTTAAATACAGCTGGTGTAGTGTGTAGGGTGTAGGGGTTAAATACAGCTGGTGTAGGGTGTAGGGGTTAAATACAGCTGCTCTAGGGTGTAGGGTGTAGGGGTTAAATACAGCTGCTCTAGGGTGTAGGGGTTAAATACAGCTGGTGTAGGGTGTAGTGTGTAGGGGTTAAATACAGCTGGTGTAGTGTAGGGTGTAGGGGTTAAATACAGCTGCTCTAGGGTGTAGGGGTTAAATACAGCTGCTCTAGGTGTAGGTGTAGGGTTAAATACAGCTGCTCTAGGTGTAGGGTTAAACACAGCTGTTGTAGGGTAGTGTGTAGGGGTTAAATACAGCTGCTCTAGGGTGTAGGGTGTAGGGGTTAAATACAGCTGCTCTAGGGTGTAGGGTGTAGGGGTTAAATACAGCTGCTCTAGGGTGTAGGGTGTAGTGTGTAGGGGTTAAATACAGCTGCTCTAGGGTGTAGGGTATAGGGGTTAAATACAGCTGCTCTAGGGTGTAGGGTGTAGGGGTTAAATACAGCTGGTCTAGGGTGTAGGGGTTAAATACAGCTGGTGTAGGGTGTAGGGGTTAAATACAGCTGCTCTAGGGTGTAGGGTGTAGGGGTTAAATACAGCTGGTCTAGGGTGTAGGGGTTCAATACAGCTGGTCTAGGGTGTAGGGGTTAAATACAGCTGGTGTAGGGTGTATGGGTTAAATACAGCTGGTGTAGGGTGTAGTGTGTAGGGGTTAAATACAGCTGCTCTAGGGTGTAGGGGTTAAATACAGCTGCTCTAGGGTGTAGGGGTTAAATACAGCTGCTCTGGGGTGTAGGGGTTAAATACAGCTGCTCTAGGGTGCAGGGGTTAAATACAGCTGCTCTAGGGTGTAGGGGTTAAATACAGCTGCTCTAGGGTGTAGGGGTTAAATACAGCTGGTGTAGGGTGTAGGGGTTAAATACAGCTGCTCTAGGGTGTAGGGTGTAGGGGTTAAATACAGCTGGTGTAGGGTGTAGGGGTTAAATACAGCTGCTCTAGGGTGTAGGGGTTAAATACAGCTGCTCTAGGGTGTAGTGTGTAGGGGTTAAATACAGCTGGTGTAGTGTGTAGGGTGTAGGGTGTAGGGGTTAAATACAGCTGGTGTAGGGTGTAGGGGTTAAATACAGCTGCTCTAGGGTGTAGGGTGTAGGGGTTAAATACAGCTGCTCTAGGGTGTAGGGGTTAAATACAGCTGGTGTAGGGTGTAGTGTGTAGGGGTTAAATACAGCTGCTGTAGGTGTAGGGTGTAGGGGTTAAATACAGCTGCTCTAGGTGTAAGGGGTTAAATACAGCTGCTAGGGTGTAGGGTGTGTAGGGTTAAATACAGCTGCTCTAGGGTGTAGGGTGTAGGTGTAGGGTTAAATACAGCTGGTGTAGTGTGTAGGGGTTAAATACAGCTGGTGTAGGGGTGATCTAGGGTGGGGTTAAATACAGCTGCTCTAGGGTGTAGGGTGGTGTGTAGGGTGTAGGGTTAAATACAGCTGGTGTAGTGTGTAGGGTGTAGTGTGTAGGGGTTAAATACAGCAGCTAGGGGTAGGGCCAATACAGCTGGTGCAGGGTGTAGTGTGTAGGGGTTAAATACAGCTGCTCTAGGGGTGTAGTGGTGTGTAGGGTTAAATACAGCTGGGTTAGGGGTTAAATACAGCTAAATCTAGGGTGTAGGGTGTAGGGGTTAAATACAGCTGCTCTAGGGTGTAGGGTGTAGGGGTTAAACAGCTGCTCTAGGGTGTAGCTGCTCTAGAGTGTAGGGTTAAATACAGCTGCTCTAGTAGTGTGTAGGGGTTAAATACAGCTGGTGTAGTGTGTAGGGTGGGGTTAAATACAGCTGGTGTAGGGTGTAGGGTTAAATACAGCTGCTCTAGGGTGTAGGGTGTAGGGGTTAAATACAGCTGCTCTAGGGTGTAGGGGTTAAATACAGCTGGTGTAGGGTGTAGTGTGTAGGGGTTAAATACAGCTGGTGTAGTGTGTAGGGTGTAGGGGTTAAATACAGCTGCTCTAGGGTGTAGGGGTTAAATACAGCTGCTCTAGGGTGTAGGGTGTAGGGGTTAAATACAGCTGCTCTAGGGTGTAGGGGTTAAATACAGCTGTTGTAGGGTGTAGTGTGTAGGGGTTAAATACAGCTGCTCTAGGGTGTAGGGTGTAGGGGTTAAATACAGCTGCTCTAGGGTGTAGGGTGTAGGGGTTAAATACAGCTGCTCTAGGGTGTAGGGTGTAGTGTGTAGGGGTTAAATACAGCTGCTCTAGGGTGTAGGGTATAGGGGTTAAATACAGCTGCTCTAGGGTGTAGGGTGTAGGGGTTAAATACAGCTGGTCTAGGGTGTAGGGGTTAAATACAGCTGGTGTAGGGTGTAGGGGTTAAATACAGCTGCTCTAGGGTGTAGGTGTAGGGGTTAAATACAGCTGGTCTAGGTGTAGGGTTCAATACAGCTGGTCTAGGGTGTAGGGGTTAAATACAGCTGGTGTAGGGTGTATGGGTTAAATACAGCTGGTGTAGGGTGTAGTGTGTAGGGGTTAAATACAGCTGCTCTAGGGTGTAGGGGTTAAATACAGCTGGTCTAGGGTGTAGGGTTAAATACAGCTGCTCTGGGGTGTAGGGGTTAAATACAGCTGCTCTAGGGTGTAGGGTTAAATACAGCTGCTCTAGGGTGTAGGGTTAAATACAGCTGCTCTAGGGTGTAGGGTTAAATACAGCTGATCTAGGGTGGGGTTAAGCATACAGCTGGTGTAGGGTGTAGGGGTTAAATACAGCTGATCTAGGGTGTAGGGGTTAAATACAGCTGGTGTAGGGTGTAGGGGTTAAATACAGCTGCTCTAGGGTGTAGGGTGTAGGGTGTAGGGTTAAATACAGCTGGTGTAGGGTGTAGGGGTTAAATACAGCTGCTCTAGGGGTGTAGGGTTAAATACAGCTGCTCTAGGGTGTAGGTGGGGTTAAATACAGCTGGTGTAGTGTAGGTGTAGGGTGTAGGGGTTAAATACAGCTGGTGTAGGGTGTAGGGGTTAAATACAGCTGCTCTAGGGTGTAGGGTGTAGGGGTTAAATACAGCTGCTCTAGGGTGTAGGGTTAAATACAGCTGGTGTAGGTGTAGTGTGTAGGGTTAAATACAGCTGCTCTAGGGTGTAGGGTATAGGGTTAAATACAGCTGCTCTAGGGTGTAGGGTGGGTGGTTAAATACAGCTGCTCTAGGGTGTAGGGTGTAGTGTGTAGGGGTTAAATACAGCTGCTCTAGGGTGTAGGGGGTGTAGGGTTAAATACAGCTGGTGTAGTGTGTAGGGTTAAATACAGCTGGTGTAGGGTGTAGGGGTTAAATACAGCTGATCTAGGGTGTAGGGGGTTAAATACAGCTGCTCTAGGGTGTAGGGTGTAGTGTAGGGTGTAGGGTTAAATACAGCTGGTGTAGTGTGTAGGGTGTAGTGTGTAGGGGTTAAATACAGCTGCTCTAGGGTGTAGGGTGTAGTGTGTAGGGGTTAAATACAGCTGCTCTAGGGTGTAGGGGTTAAATACAGCTGGTGTAGGGTGTAGTGTGTAGGGGTTAAATACAGCTGCTCTAGGGTGTAGGGGTTAAATACAGCTGCTCTAGGGTGTAGGGTGTAGGGTTAAATACAGCTGCTCTAGGGTGTAGGGTTAAATACAGCTGGTGTAGGGTGTAGTGTGGGGTTAAATACAGCTGCTCTAGGGTGTAGGGTGTAGGGTTAAATACAGCTGCTCTAGGGTGTAGGGTGTAGGGGTTAAATACAGCTGCTCTAGGGTGTAGGGTGTAGTGTGTAGGGGTTAAATACAGCTGCTCTAGGGTGTAGGTTGTAGGGTGTATGGGTTAAATACAGCTGGTGTAGGGTGTAGGGTGTAGGGGTTAAATACAGCTGATCTAGGGTGTAGGGGTTAAATACAGCTGCTCTAGGGTGTAGGGTGTAGTGTGTAGGGTGTAGGGGTTAAATACAGCTGGTGTAGTGTGTAGGGGTTAAATACAGCTGCTCTAGGGTGTAGGGTGTAGGGGTTAAATACAGCTGATCTAGGGTGTAGGGGTTAAATACAGCTGGTGTAGGGTGTAGTGTGTAGGGGTTAAATACAGCTGCTCTAGGGTGTAGGGTGTAGTGTGTAGGGGTTAAATACAGCTGCTCTAGGGTGTAGTGTGTAGGGGTTAAATACAGCTGCTGTAGGGTGTAGGGTGTAGGGGTTAAATACAGCTGGTGTAGGGTGTAGGGGTTAAATACAGCTGGTGTAGGGTGTAGGGGTTAAATACAGCTGGTGTAGGGTGTAGAGTGTAGGGTGTAAGGGTTAAATACAGCTGGTGTAGGGTGTAGGGTGTAGGGTGTATGGGTTAAATACAGCTGGTGTAGGGTGTAGGGGTTAAATACAGCTGCTCTAGGGTGTGGGTGTAGGGGTTAAATACAGCTGCTCTAGGGTGTAGGGGTTAAATACAGCTGCTCTAGAGTGTAGGGGTTAAATACAGCTGCTCTAGGGTGTATGGTGTAGGGGTTAAATACAGCTGCTCTAGGGTGTAGGGTGTAGGGGTTAAATACAGCTGCTCTAGGGTGTAGGGTGTACGGGTTAAATACAGCTGCTCTAGGGTGTAGTGTGTAGGGGTTAAATACAGCTGCTCTATGGTGTAGGGTGTAGGGGTTAAATACAGCTGGTGTAGTGTGTAGGGGTTAAATACAGCTGCTCTAGGGTGTAGGGTGTAGGGGTTAAATACAGCTGCTCTAGGGTGTAGGGTGTAGGGGTTAAATACAGCTGCTCTAGGGTGTAGGGGTTAAATACAGCTGCTCTAGGGTGTAGGGGTTAAATACAGCTGCTCTAGGGGTAGGGGTACAGCTGCTCTAGGGTGTAGGGGTTAAATACAGCTGCTCTAGGGTGTAGGGTTAAATACAGCTGCTCTAGGGTGTAGGGTTAAATACAGCTGCTCTAGGGTGTAGGGGTTAAATACAGCTGCTCTAGGGTGTAGGGGTTAAATACAGCTGCTCTAGGGTGTAGGGGTTAAATACAGCTGCTCTAGGGTGTAGGGGTTAAATACAGCTGCTCTAGGGTGTAGGGGTTAAATACAGCTGCTCTAGGGTGTAGGGGTTAAATACAGCTGCTCTAGGGTGTAGGGTGTAGGGGTTAAGTACAGCTGCTCTAGGGTGTAGGGTGTAGGGGTTAAATACAGCTGCTCTAGGGTGTAGGGTGTAGGGGTTAAATACAGCTGCTCTAGGGTGTAGGGTGTAGGGGTTAAATACAGCTGCTCTAGAGTGTAGTGTGTAGGGGTTAAATACAGCTGCTCTAGGGTGTAGTGTGTAGGGGTTAAATACAGTTGGTGTAGTGTGTAGGGTGTAGGGTGTAGGGGTTAAATACAGTTGGTGTAGGGTGTAGTGTGTAGGGGTTAAATACAGCTGGTGTAGGGTGTAGTGTGTAGGGGTTAAATACAGCTGGTGTAGGGTGTAGTGTGTAGGGGTTAAATACAGCTGGTGTAGTGTGTAGGGTGTAGGGGTTAAATACAGCTGGTGTAGGGTGTAGGGGTTAAATACAGCTGCTCTAGGGTGTAGGGGTTAAATACAGCTGCTCTAGGGTGTAGTGTGTAGGGGTTAAATACAGCTGGTGTAGTGTGTAGGGTGTAGGGGTTAAATACAGCTGGTGTAGGGTGTAGGGGTTAAATACAGCTGCTCTAGGGTGTAGGGTGTAGGGGTTAAATACAGCTGGTGTAGAGTGTAGGGTGTAGGGGTTAAATACAGCTGGTCTAGGGTGTAGGGGTTAAATACAGCTGCTCTAGGGTGTAGGGGTTAAATACAGCTGGTAAAGTGTGTAGGGTGTAGGGGTTAAATACAGCTGGTGTAGGGTGTAGGGGTTAAATACAGCTGGTGTAGGGTGTAGGGTTTAAATACAGCTGCTCTAGGGTGTAGGGGTTAAATACAGCTGGTGTAGAGTGTAGGGTGTAGGGGTTAAATACAGCTGGTGTAGGGTGTAGGGTTTAAATACAGCTGCTCTAGGGTGTAGGGGTTAAATACAGCTGGTGTGGTGTGTAGGGTGTAGGGGTTAAATACAGCTGCTCTAGGGTGTAGGGGTTAAATACAGCTGGTGTAGGGTGTAGGGGTTAAATACAGCTGCTCTAGGGTGTAGGGGTTAAATACAGCTGGTGTAGGGTGTAGGGGTTAAATACAGCTGGTGTAGGGTGTAGGGGTTAAATACAGCTGGTGTAGGGTGTAGGGGTTAAATACAGCTGCTCTAGGGTGTAGGGTGTAGGGGTTAAATACAGCTGCTCTAGGGTGTAGGGGTTAAATACAGCTGCTCTAGGGTGTAGGGGTTAAATACAGCTGCTCTAGGGTGTAGTGTGTAGGGTGTAGGGGTTAAATACAGCTGCTCTAGGGTGTAGGGTGTAGGGGTTAAATACAGCTGCTCTAGGGTGTAGGGTGTAGGGGTTAAATACAGCTGCTCTAGGGTGTAGTGTGTAGTGTGTAGGGGTTAAATACAGCTTGTGTAGGGGTTAAATACAGCTGCTCTAGGGTGTAGGGGTTAAATACAGCTGATCTAGGGTGTAGGGGTTAAATACAGCTGGTGTAGGGTGTAGGGGTTAAATACAGCTGCTCTAGGGTGTAGTGTGTAGGGTGTAAGGGTTAAATACAGCTGCTCTAGGGTGTAGGAGTTAAATACAGCTGGTGTAGGGGTTAAATACAGCTGCTCTAGGGTGTAGGGGTTAAATACAGCTGCTCTAGGGTGTAGTGTGTAGGGTGTAGGGGTTGAATACAGCTGCTCTAGGGTGTAGGGTGTAGGGGTTAAATACAGCTGGTGTAGTGTGTAGGGGATAAATACAGCTGGTGTAGTGTGTAGGGTGTAGGGGTTGAATACAGCTGCTCTAGGGTGTAGGGTGTAGGGGTTAAATACAGCTGCTCTAGGGTGTAGTGTGTAGGGGTTAAATACAGCTGCTCTAGGGTGTAGGGGTTAAATACAGCTGCTCTAGGGTGTAGTGTGTAGGGGTTAAATACAGCTGGTCTAGGTGGTGTAGGGGTTAAATACAGCTGCTCTAGGGTGTAGGGGTTAAATACAGCTGCTCTAGGGTGTAGTGTGTAGGGGTTAAATAAAGCTGCTCTAGGGTGTAGGGTGTAGGGGTTAAATACAGCTGGTGTAGTGTGTAGGGGATAAATACAGCTGGTGTAGGGTGTAGGGTGTAGGGGTTAAATACAGCTGGTGTAGGGTGTAGGGTGTAGGGGTTAAATACAGCTGGTGTAGGGTGTAGGGGTTAAATACAGCTGGTGTAGGGTGTAGGGGTTAAATACAGCTGCTCTAGGGTGTAGGGGTTAAATACAGCTGCTCTAGGGTGTAGGGGTTAAATACAGCTGCTCTAGGGTGTAGTGTGTAGGGGTTAAATACAGCTGGTCTAGGGTGTAGTGTGTAGGGGTTAAATACAGCTGCTCTAGGGTGTAGGGGTTAAATACAGCTGCTCTAGGGTGTAGGGGTTAAATACAGCTGCTCTAGGGTGTAGTGTGTAGGGGTTAAATAAAGCTGCTCTAGGGTGTAGGGTGTAGGGGTTAAATACAGCTGCTCTAGGGTGTAGGGGTTAAATACAGCTGCTCTAGGGTGTAGTGTGTAGGGGTTAAATAAAGCTGCTCTAGGGTGTAGGGTGTAGGGGTTAAATACAGCTGGTGTAGTGTGTAGGGGATAAATACAGCTGGTGTAGGGTGTAGGGTGTAGGGGTTAAATACAGCTGCTCTAGGGTGTAGGGGTTAAATACAGCTGCTCTAGGGTGTAGGGTGTAGGGGTTAAGTACAGCTGCTCTAGGGTGTAGGGGTTAAATACAGCTGCTCTAGGGTGTAGTGTGTAGGGGTTAAATACAGCTGCTCTAGGGTGTAGTGTGTAGGGGTTAAATACAGCTGCTCTAGGGTGTAGGGTGTAGGGGTTAAGTACAGCTGCTCTAGGGTGTAGGGGTTAAATACAGCTGCTCTAGGGTGTAGGGTGTAGGGGATAAATACAGCTGCTCTAGGGTGTAGGGTGTAGGGGTTAAATACAGCTGCTCTAGGGTGTAGGGGTTAAATACAGCTGCTCTAGGGTGTAGTGTGTAGGGGTTAAATACAGCTGCTCTAGGGTGTAGTGTGTAGGGGTTAAATACAGCTGCTCTAGGGTGTAGTGTGTAGGGGTTAAATACAGTTGGTGTAGTGTGTAGGGTGTAGGGGTTAAATACAGCTGATGTAGGGTGTAGTGTGTAGGGGTTAAATACAGCTGGTGTAGTGTGTAGGGTGTAGGGGTTAAATACAGTTGGTGTAGGGTGTAGTGTGTAGGGGTTAAATACAGCTGGTGTAGTGTGTAGGGGTTAAATACAGCTGGTGTAGGGTGTAGTGTGTAGGGGTTAAATACAGCTGGTGTAGTGTGTAGGGTGTAGGGGTTAAATACAGCTGGTGTAGGGTGTAGGGGTTAAATACAGCTGCTCTAGGGTGTAGGGGTTAAATACAGCTGCTCTAGGGTGTAGTGTGTAGGGGTTAAATACAGCTGGTGTAGGGTGTAGGGGTTAAATACAGCTGCTCTAGGGTGTAGGGGTTAAATACAGCTGATGTAGGGTGTAGTGTGTAGGGGTTAAATACAGCTGGTGTAGGGTGTAGGGGTTAAATACAGCTGCTCTATGGTGTAGGGTGTAGGGGTTAAATACAGCTGATGTAGGGTGTAGTGTGTAGGGGTTAAATACAGCTGGTGTAGGGGTTAAATACAGCTGCTCTAGTGTGTAGTGTGTAGGGGTTAAATACAGCTGGTGTAGTGTGTAGGGGTTAAATACAGCTGCTCTAGGGTGTAGGGTGTAGGGTTTAAATACAGCTGCTCTAGAGTGTAGTGTGTAGGGGTTAAATACAGCTGCTCTATGGTGTAGGGGTTAAATACAGCTGCTCTAGGGTGTAGGGGTTAAATACAGCTGCTCTAGGGTGTAGGGGTTAAATACAGCTGGTGTAGGGTGTAGGGGTTAAATACAGCTGCTCTAGGGTGTAGGGGTTAAATACAGCTGGTGTAGGGTGTAGGGGTTAAATACAGCTGCTCTAGGGTGTAGGGGTTAAATACAGCTGCTCTGGGGTGTAGGGGTTAAATACAGCTGCTCTAGGGTGTAGGGGTTAAATACAGCTGCTCTAGGGTGTAGGGGTTAAATACAGCTGCTCTGGGGTGTAGGGGTTAAATACAGCTGGTGTAGGGTGTAGTGTGTAGGGGTTAAATACAGCTGCTCTAGGGTGTAGGGGTTAAATACAGCTGCTCTAGGGTGTTTATTTTTATTTTTTTATTTTACCTTTATTTTACTAGGCAAGTCAGTTAAGAACACATTCTTATTTTCAATGACGGCCTAGGAACAGTGGGTTAACTGCCTGTTCAGGGGCAGAACGACAGATTTGTACCTTGTCAGCTCGGGGATTCGAACTTGCAACCTTTCGGTTACTAGTCCAACGCTCTAACCACTAGTCTACCCTGCGGGTGTAGGGGTTAAATACAGCTGCTCTAGGGTGTAGGGGTTAAATACAGCTGCTCTAGGGTGTAGTGTGTAGGGTGTAGGGGTTAAATACAGCTGGTGTAGTGTGTAGGGTGTAGGGGTTAAATACAGCTGCTCTAGGGTGTAGGGGTTAAATACAGCTGCTCTAGGGTGTAGGGGTTAAATACAGCTGCTCTAGGGTGTAGGGGTTAAATACAGCTGCTCTAGGGTGTAGGGGTTAAATACAGCTGCTGTAGGGTGTAGTGTGTAGGGGTTAAATACAGCTGCTCTAGGGTGTAGAGTGTAGGGTTTAAATACAGCTGCTCTAGGGTGTAGTGTGTAGGGGTTAAATACAGCTGCTCTAGGGTGTAGTGGTTAAATACTGCTGCTCTAGGGTGTAGGGTGTAGTGTGTAAGGTGTAGGGGTTAAATACTGCTCTCACCCCCTCTTCTGCTTTCTTCTTATTGGCCTCTTCCTTCTCCTCCTCCTCCTCTTTCCTTGTCTTGTCTCTCTCTTTGTCCGTCTGTGCGGTCTTCGTTGTCTTGTCTCTCCCTTCGTCCGTCTGTGCGGTCTTCATTGTCTTCTCAGCCTCCTTCAGGTCTGTGAGCGTCACCCCCTGATTGGACAACAGACCCGAGGTTATAGTCATGTCCTTGTCAGACAGACAAATCACAATGCCTGCCAATCTACTGGATCGTTCCCATCTCATTTGCTTTGAAATCTCTTCTCTCCTTCACTGATTGGAGAAGACTTATCAGGTGAAAACAATATGGTGAAAGGAAGCTCATTGGTTCCTCGGATCAGATGAAGGAGAGAAGGCGAAGAGGGGGGAAATGCTGTGCATCTCCTGTCTGGATTTATCTGACCTGAGTGGATCGCCGTGACTGTCTGGCGTGTCTGGAGCGAGCCTTCCTCTGAGCCTCAGCCTCCTCATCACGTACCGGGGTCAAGTAGGACCTGGATCAGGGAAACACAAAACATGATTTATTATCCATAACATTATCATAAAATGATTTAGACATCAGGCACCAGTTAGACATCAGGCACCAGTTAGACATCAGGCACCAGTTAGACATCAGGCACCAGTTAGACATCAGGCACCAGTTAGACATCAGGCACCATTTAGACATCAGGCACCATTTAGACATCAGGCACCAGTTAGACATCAGGCACCAGTTAGACATCAGGCACCATTTAGACATCAGGCACCATTTAGACATCAGGCACCATTTAGACATCAGGCACCGGGGTCAGGTAGGACTTGGACCAGGGAACACAAATGATATAACTACATGGAACTATATTTAACAACAGTTGCCTACATTTAACTAATATTTAGCTACATAGATAACATAGACATTAGGAACGAAAAGAAGGACAAAGATAAGGAGAAAGGTAAGAGGGGAGAAAGGTGAGAGGGGAGAAAGGTGAGAGGGGAGAAAGGTGAGAGGGGAGAAAGGGGAGAGGGGAGAAAGGTAAGAGGGGAGAGGGGGAAAGGTGAGAAAGGTAAGAGGGGAGAAAGGGGAGAGGGGAGAAAGGGGAGAGGGGAGAAAGGGAGAGGGGAGAAAGGTAAGAGGGGAGAAAGGTAAGAGGGGAGAAAGGGGAGAGGGGGAAAGGTAAGAGGGGAGAAAGGTAAGAGGGGAGAAAGGTAAGAGGGGAGAAAGGTAAGAGGGAAGAAAGGTAAGAGGGGAGAAAGGTAAGAGGGAGAAAGCTAAGAGGGAGAAAGGGGAGAGGGGAGAAAGGGGAGAGGGGAGAAAGGTAAGAGGGGAGAAAGGTAAGAGGGAAGAAAGGTAAGAGGGGAGAAAGGTGAGAGGGGAGAAAGGTGAGAGGGGAGAAAGGTAAGCGGGGAGAAAGGTAAGAGGGGAAAGGTGAGAGGGGGAAAGGTGAGAGGGGGAAAGGTGAGAGGGGGAAAGGTGAGAGGGGAGAAAGGTAAGAGGGGAGAAAGGTGAGAGGGGAGAAAGGTGAGAGGGGAGAAAGGTAAGAGGGGAGAAAGGTAAGAGGGGGAAAGGTGAGAGGGGGAAAGGTGAGAGGGGGAAAGGTGAGAGGGGAGAAAGGTGAGAGGAGAAAGGTAAGAGGGGAGAAAGGTAAGAGGGGAGAAAGGTAAGAGGGGAGAAAGGTAAGAGGGGAAAGGTAAGAGGGGAAAGGTGAGAGGGGAGAAAGGTAAGAGGGGGAAAGGTGAGAGGGAGAAAGGTGAGAGGGGAGAAAGGTGAGAGGGGAGAAAGGTAAGAGGGGAGAAAGGGAAGAGGGAAGAAAGGTAAGAGGGGAGAAAGGTGAGAGGAAGAAAGGTAAGAGGGGAGAATGGTAAGAGGGGAGAAACGTGAAAGGAGAGGGGAGAAAAAGGGAGAAGGGGAGAATGGTAAGAGGGAGAAAGGTGAGAGGGAAGAAAGGTAAGAGGGGAGAATGGTAAGAGGGGAGAAAGGTGAGAGTGAGAAAGGTAAGAGGGGAAAAAGGTAAGAGGGGAGAAAGGGGAGAAAGGTAAGAGGGGAGAAAGGGGAGAAAGGTAAGAGGGGAGAAAGGTAAGAGGGGAGAAAGGTGAGAAAGGTAAGAGGGGAGAAAGGTGAGAAAGGTAAGAGGGGAGAAAGGTAAGAGGGGAGAAAGGGGAGAAAGGTAAGAGGGGAGAAATGTGAGAAAGGTAAGAGGGGAGAAAGGTGAGAAAGGTAAGAGGGGAGAAAGGTGAGAAAGGTAAGAGGAGAGAAAGGTAAGAGGGGAGAAAGGTGAGAAAGGTAAGAGGGGAGAAAGGTAAGAGGGGAGAAAGGGGAGAAAGGGGAGAAAGGTAAGAGGGGAGAAAGGTGAGAAAGGTAAGAGGGGAGAAAGGTGAGAAAGGTAAGAGGGGAGAAAGGGGAGAAAGGTAAGAGGGGAGAAAGGTAAGAGGGGAGAAAGGGAGAAAGGTAAGAGGGGAGAAAGGGGAGAAAGGGGAGAAAGGTAAGAGGGGAGAAAGGTGAGAAAGGTAAGAGGGGAGAAAGGTGAGAAAGGTAAGAGGGGAGAAAGGTGAGAGGGGAGAAAGGTAAGAGGGGAGAAAGGTAAGAGGGGAGAAAGGAGAGGGGAGAAAGGGAGAGGGAGAAAGGTAAAGAGGGGAGAAAGGTAAGAGGGGAGAAAGGTAAGAGGGGAGAAAGGGAAGAGGGAAGAAAGCTAAGAGGGGAGAAAGGTAAGAGGGGAGAAAGCTAAGAGGGGAGAAAGGGGAGAGGGGAGAAAGGAGAGGGGAGAAAGGTAAGAGGGGAGAAAGGTAAGAGGGGAGAAAGGTGAGAGGGGAGAAAGGTGAGAGGGAGAAAGGTGAGGGAGAAAGGTAAGAGGGGGAAAGGTGAGAGGGGGAAAGGTGAGAGGGGAGAAAGGTGAGAGGGGAGAAAGGTAAGAGGGGAGAAAGGTGAGAGGGGAGAAAGGTGAGAGGGGAGAAAGGTAAGAGGGGAGAAAGGTAAAGAGGGGGAAAGGTGAGAGGGGGAAAGGTGAGAGGGGGAAAGGTGAGAGGGGAGAAAGGTGAGAGGGGAGAAAGGTAAGAGGGGAGAAAGGTAAGAGGGAGAAAGGTAAGAGGGGAAAGGTAAGAGGGGAGAAAGGTAAGAGGTGAGAAAGGTAAGAGGGAAGAAAGGTAAGAGGGGAGAAAGGTGAGAGGGAAGAAAGGTAAGAGGGGAGAATGGTAAGAGGGGAGAAACGTGAGAGGGGAGAAAGGGGAGAAGGGAGAATGGTAAGAGGGGAGAAAGGTAAGAGGGGAGAATGGTAAGAGGGGAGAAAGGTGAGAGTGAGAAAGGTAAGAGGGGAGAAAGGTAAGAGGGGAGAAAGGTAAGAGGGGAAAAAGGTAAGAGAGGGGAGAAAGGTAA